>NW_023270314.1:15301735-15302347 GCF_011800145.1 Mirounga leonina
ATCTATCTATCTATCTATCTATCTATCTATCTATCTATCTATCTATCCTATTGATTCTTTCTGGAGAGCTCTAACACACTGTTTTCTGTCTTAGCTGCCTAACAGGAGGAGAAGTTACTATCAAAGAGAAGCAAACAGCAGCCCGGGCCAAATCTTGATCAACTTAAATGCTTGGGGCCTTGGTTTCTTCAAGTGCTAAAAGGAAATCATTAATTTACTTCTTACGCTGGCAGCAAAATGCAGTGGCATAATACGTACAAAGTACTTGACACACAGTCAACACTAAAAAAGTGGGGTCTTCTCTTCCCTTGGTATTAATGAGCTGTTAGTGCTAAATGGGAGCCATGAGGCCAAAGAAAGCTAGTTGGCCAGATCCCACGCTAGGGAGCGTGCTGGCGAGGTGCCCAAATTCCACGATAAGTGATGGCATCCCAGGCTCTGAACTCAGAGCCTCACACTGGCTTCTGGCTCGGCTCCCACACCATCTATGGGGGACCTCAGAAAAGTATTTCATTTGCTTTCTCATCTGTAAAATAAGGGGTTCCTTTCAGTTCTAAAATGTCTGTGATTTATTAGTCGTTATCATTTCAGCTTTGTTCTTGGTTCTGTGTT
>NW_023270314.1:15302357-15384082 GCF_011800145.1 Mirounga leonina
TGATTTATTAGTCGTTATCATTTCAGCTTTGTTCTTGGTTCTGTGTTTGAATTCAAATCACAGGAAGAAAACAACTTGGACCATACCATTAATTGTAACAAAAAATAAAACAAACTTCGAGCAGAATTAACTTTTCAAAATACTTTTTGCCTGAATAATGCCAATAAAATCTACCAAAATCTATTTTAGGCAACTTTTATCGGGTTTTCCTATTAGCTTGATTTCAGTTCATTCAGTTTGACTAATAAACTGATTTTAGGAGTTCAGCTCTGAGGCAGGTAGACCAGACAGCTATATTATTCATATTTACCCTTTAAGACTTTTTTGCTGATGATTATTACTAGTAGTATTTACCCTCTAAGACCTTCTTCAAATAGTAGTTCCTTTCTAGATACTCATAATGTTTATTCTTTGCTTGGCTCTTTACAAAGAACTGAGGAGCGTAGTCTGAGATTTTGTCTCGCTATTACAAATTGAGGGTTTTACATTGCAAACTGTCTTTGTAGTAATTATAACTTGCAAAACCCATTACTCACTCAGTTACATAAACTGGACTTCATTAGAGTTGGCAGTACTTAATTTCCTGGGTATAACTATTTCTTTTTATGAATCCTTACAGAGTTTTAAGTTCATTACTTTTTTCCATCATAAACTAGTACACCCTCTAAAAGTCTTTCGAAAATACAGAAAAAGAGAAAGAAGAGTGGGAGAGAGAAAGTCATGGATAGTTAACTCACATAAGAAAATGTTAACATTTTGGTGTTTTTCCACCTAGTGCTTTTCCATTCAAGCACCAACTTGTGCCCCTTTTTGTTTGTTGTTTGCTTAAGGACAGTGGGGCATTTTCCCATGTTATTACATATTCTGTAAACATGATTTTTTTTACCAGCTACACAATAGTCTGTATTATTTAAATGTTCTCCTATTTAGATTGTCTCTAGATAATTTTTCATCATTATAAATAACACAGTGAAGAGCAACCCAATGCATAAAACTTTTTCCATGTTAGGATTACTTCCTTAGGACTGAGTTCTACAAGTGGAATTTCTGAGTCAAAGCACCTGATCATTGTTCTGCTCTTGGCACATCCATTAATGCTGAATGGCTTGCCATGGTTACTCCATACTTTCAACAGAATTATGTAAGGATATCCTTTTTGGTATTCTTTCGTGGCTTATTTCTAAACCTCTAAATGAAGCTTTCCAAATGGTACTGGTGGCTGTTGATTTGTGCCTGCATTTTTAAGTTCTGATGAGTTTATCTCAGCAGGAATTTCATACTGCAGGGGGCAGTGAGGGATCAGTAAGTGGCTCTCCTACTTTTCCAGAGAAAGAGATGCTAGGTCGGTCAAGGTAAAAAAACTACATAGGGATGTTTATTAATTGTGAACACAGAACTCTTCAGATATATATTAATTTCAAATTACAATTACAAATACAAAACTAGAGGGTGATTTCCGAAGATTAAAATAGGTCATTCCTTTTTAACATAGCAAGGAAACACATTTTCTATTAATTTTAAGTGAATATGAATGCATGTATAAGTTTTTCTGCATGTTTCATGTACATATGTAGATACATATATTTATTCAGAAATGTTTTAAAATAGTGGTGAGTAGAACATTTATTTCTGCACATGTACTCTTTAAATAAATTTTTTACATATTAAGTAATTTATCCTCCCAACACTCAGTGATAGAATTTTCTCGATTTTCAAAGGGACAGGATAGAGAAGGATTAGCAAGTAGATCAACTTCAAAGCCTAAAGAGCTATTGTCATCAGTGGCTAGAACATAGCACTTTCTAAGAGGAAGAATGGCATGTTCACTACATTATATTACTACAAAATAAGGGAACTCTGAGCGAATAAATATGCCTTTATAGGTGTTCCATAAAAGGGAAAACAAATTAATTTGCTGATCAGAGCTCCCAGAGCTGTATATCCAAGTGGAAGAAGGAGAAAGAGTTGATATAGAGGATTCTTTAGAGAAAAGTACTCAGGCATCTAAAGAGCTGGTTTCATCTGACCCAGCGGTCTTGATGTGAGTAAATATTCTGCATTTTAGACTTTGAAGTGTCTGTGAGCTTGTCCTGAATTTGCTCTCTATGGGATAAAGTGGTTCAGGGAAGAAAAAAAAGCCTGGTAGGTAGACGCAAATTGTTGTTTATAAACTGCTGGCTTCTCTGCTGCAGAGCATCTTCTGCAGCCACTTCAAAGACAGGAGCCCTCCTGGACTTCTTTGAGCAAAATCTCCTGCAGCAAACACGTGGCAAACAAAAGGGAAATGGGCAGGTCTGATGGAGGGAAAGCATTCTCACTCTAAACAATCTCATCAATTGGTTATCAAAATGTGTCTCTGCATTTTGAAAACATCAGAAATCAATAAAGGCAAAAGTGTGCATCCAAGGATATCTGTGCAACAAATTTCCAGGTTTGCATGTTTCTGGGAAGATTACTCATTAGGTCCTAGGTCGTAAGAGCACAGAACTAATATACTGAGACTTTAACATTAAGAGCTGACTTTTTTTTTTTAAGATTTATTTATTTATTTGGGAGAGAAAGAGATGGGAGGAGGGGCAGAGGGACAGGGAGAGAGAATCTCAAGCAGATACACACTGCCCCTCTTAGCCAAGAGCCCGACATGGGGCTTGATCTCACGACCCTGAGATCATGACCCTGAGATCACCACCTGAGCCGAAACCAAAAGTCAGATGCTTAACCCACTGCGCCATCCAGGCGCCCCAAGAGCTAACTCTTTATCGAGCCCAGTTCTCTATCCAGTTATCTATGCAGAATGAACTCTGCTATTCTCCAATGCTCAAGAGGGACTCTGTGCTAAACCCTGGAAGGATTTGTCAAGTGCTGCCTCCGCTCAGAATCACAAACTCTCAGAAGGGAAGGGAATTTTAAAGTTTCCTTCAACCTCCTTAGTTTTCAGATTAGAAAACCAAGGACCAGAGGTGATGACGGAGTTTCTGAGGATCACAAAGTTAGCAACAGAGCTGGCAAAAAGAGCACGTATCTTCTGATGTTACGGAACCTGACTGGATCGCCCAAGGGAAGAACCAAGCGGCACCCGGAGATCTTGGAGGACAGGAGGTTTATTTAACGCCGGCGGGCTCAGAGGAGAGTGGTCTCCAAAGGTCTGAGCCCTGAGCACAAACAAAGGGGGCAATTTATACACTTCTACTTCCGCATACTTGGCACTTTTGGCACATGTGCAAAGCGGGGCAGGGAGAAGAACCCGGATTGGTGCGCGCAGGAAGCTGAGCAGAGAGAAGAACCCAGAAGAGCCCAGGGCAAGGACTGGGGCTCTCTCGCAGGCTCGGTCGGCCATCTTAGGACACAGATCTTCCTTATCACCGACAGCCAGAGCAGAGCTTTCCACTTTGTTTCAGTCTGAAACTTAAGTCCGTGAGAAGGTAACATCATCACCACATCACAATTCAACAGTCCCATAAAATGTGTAAGGAAAGAATTGCCTGTAACTTTTCTCCCAGAATAAAGAATCAGAAAGTCTGTTTTTAGGTTACACAGTCCAATAAACACACATGCATACACACGCACGCACATGCACACACACGCACACACACACTAATGTGAAATTTTGAGGCAAAGCTGGATGGGTTGGTCATTGCTCTGAAGAGCAGAATGAGGCAATAGCTGGATAGGGCACTGCACAGTTCTGGCCATGATACATTTCACCCAGCACCAGTGCCCAGGACGCGGTGGGGATTTAACAATGGTAGTGCCCCAAATCTCAGGCTAATATCAGTGTTGGGTTCTTTTTCTCTTTAATTTTAACATTAGTGTAATGGAGACATGGTAGGGAAGTATCATGGAAAGCATGCCGAGCCAGTCCTGATGGACGGGCCTTAGAAATATAATTTAACCTCCTTGGCCCTCAGTTTCCCCAAATGATCTCCTAGACTTTTTCCAGCTTTAAAGTGTCAATTTCCCCCTTAGAGGGACTTTGTGAAAAGACTGACCTGTTCACAAACCTCTCTGAGGTCCCTTATTGTGGAAATCCCAACAGTATCAAAAGAAATACACAAATTTTTCAATGAGATTTGGAAAGTGTTTATTGACAGATAATATGTATCTTTAAAAATAGCATTGTTTTTACATGACTCTGAAATCCTGACCCTGTGCTAACCTGTTTCTAAAAGCCTGGGCTCGTAGGTTGGCTTTTGTCTTCCATCCACTGCCTATGGAGGAAGAACAACATGATGTTAGCAGAGTGTGCTGACCCTTTTGTTCTGTTGTCCTTCTCTTAATTCACTGGCTCTTTGGAGATGAGTTCTTTCCCCTAGAATCCACCAATCCTATCATTACAACCCCTCTCCTTCTTCTTTTTTCTTCCATTTAATAAATGTGATTTTTCTCCATGGTACTAGAATTCCTATTACTTCAATTTCCTCTAATATCACCCAAAGAAATATGGCACAACTGAAGAAAATTGGGGGAAAGCACTAAAGAGGGAAATAC
Source organism: Mirounga leonina (assembly GCF_011800145.1). Classification (NCBI taxonomy): domain Eukaryota; kingdom Metazoa; phylum Chordata; class Mammalia; order Carnivora; family Phocidae; genus Mirounga; species Mirounga leonina. The sequence goes on from NW_023270314.1 coordinate 15,306,846, forward strand.
ATAAGAAAAAATGCCAAGATGATTCTTTTAAAAGGGCTGATGGAAAGAGTACTATGGAAATATTTACTCTCTGGGAGGAAGATAATTTAGAAATAAGTGTTAAGGAAGGATTTGAGTTCTCGGAACAAAGAAACTTTGGAAGGATCAGGAAGAGTAGTACAGAGTAGCAGGAACAAATGGTAAAGCTCAGGAGTGGAAAAAGTAGACAATGTCCCAGCCCAGAGCAGGAAGAGTGAGGAGTGAATGCTGCCTGGGAAGCTGCTTGTGAATGCAAGAGTCTTTTAGGGTCAACAGTAGATTAGCTGAGCAGGACGGGATCTCAGCCCCTCACAAGAAGCATACAGATCAATCTCTAACTACCTTCTCTAAGAACTCTATCATCATCTTTGGCTATCCAGAGTTTCATCATTTTGATGACCCACATTTTATCTCCATCCGGAATCTTCCTTGCTACAGTGAAAGCTGGTTTCTTTTTGTTATACTTTTTAGGACTTAAGAACAAGAACCAAAAATTCGTTTACATCAAAGTAGGACTGGTTTTCCAGAATGATATGTAAATAACAACAACAACAACAAAAAAGGAAGAACTATAGACAACAATGAACTTGGAAAAGTAATCAATCTGAATACTTAATTTCAACAACACTCCTTCATAAGATTTTTTAAATGATTTCAATAAACTTTTAAAAAATTTTATTTAAATTCAATTAATTAACATATAGTGTATTATTAGTTTCGGAGGTAGAGGTCAGTGATTCATCAGTCTTATATAATACCCAGCGATCATTATATCACGTGCCCTCCTTAATGTCCATCACCCAGGGACCCCATCCCCGCACCCACCTCCCCTCCAGCAACCCTCAGTTTGTTTCCTATGATTAAGAGTTTCTTACGGTTCAATAAACTTTTGATATGTTTTTCTAAATCTTTCTGATTCATTCATATCATTTAAAATAGTAGTACTTTTTTTAAATTTCCAATTCTTTTTTTTAAATTGAAGTATAATTAATATACAATGTTATTTTCATTTCAAGTGTACAACTTAGTGGTTTGACAATTCTCTACATTACGCAGTGCTCACCACAATAAGTGGAGTCACCATCTGTCACCACACAACGTTATTACAATCTTACTGGCCATATTCCCTCTACTGTGCTTTTTGTCTTTGTGACTTACTTATTTTATAACTGGAGGTTTGTGCCTCTTAACCCCCTTCACCTGTTTCACCTATGGAACCACCCCCCTCCCGCCTGGCAGTCACCAGTCTGTTCTCTAAATAGATACTAGCATTATGGCTAATGCTTGACACGAAGGAAGAATTTTACACACAGTAAGTTTCGTAATCAAGTTGACATTTTCCATATGGCAGAAAATTGCTAACTCATCTTCAGTTTGTGGTAAACTATGATTTTCCAGATCTGGTTTCCCTAGTTTTAGTTGCTCCATTATGCCTCAGTGGTTGGCCTTTTGTCCCTGCAAATTTAATTCTGGTTTTAGTGTTGTCATATTTTAATTGATTAAGAATACTTAGAGTCTTCTGTCTTCCAGAGTATTAAGGCCCACTTAATTTAAAAAAGTCTACAACTTTTGTGAGCACCTTCACATTTTGTTTATAAAAGTCATGAAGAGGAATATCTGATAGATTGGTTTCCAAGACAGATTTGAATGAAACACCACCCAGTATGCACACCCAATACGTACCAGGCTGATGTAGGTTATGTTTTGGGTGTTACATAAATGCTTAAACCAATTGTTTAGCTATCCCACAGAAGAGTAAAGGCTGGATTTCCCAATTGTGGGAAAAAATAGATGTAGACTCTCTATTGCTTCTTGTTCTCTCTTGAGGAAGAACATTAATTTAGTCAGGCATTGTTTATTTCTTGTGACTCTATGCTGGTATCTAGGTTATTCTTCTAGGTGTGAGAGCTATGAAAACAGATACTGATGCTGAAAGGTCTACAATTTCCAGAGCCATCCTTTTTTCTTTTTTGCAAAAAACCAAAAACCAAAACAAAACAAAGCAAAATGAACTCAGGAGACTCATTTCTCAATGCCTTTTAGTTTCCACACATTCACACAAATCATGATTTAGATCATATTGGCCTTGCTGATTTGTGTATATCTGGTTTTCCTATTGATCTATTTCTTTTCCTCTTTATGTAGCTTCTTGTTTTCTGTCATAACTGGGCAGAAACTGGACCGAAACCAGCTCACTCATACTTTCTTACAAAACAGTCAATCCAGGGACGCCTAAATGGCTCAGTCAGTTAAGCGTCTGCCTTCAACTCAGGTCATGTCCCAGGGTCCTGGGATCAAGTCTGGCATCCAGCCCCTTGGTCAGCAGGGAGCCTGCTTCTCCCTCTGCCTGCCGCTCCCCCTGCTTGTGCTCTCTCTCTCTTTCTCACTCTCTGACAAATAAGTAAATAAAATCTTCAAAAAAACCCAGTCAATCCAAAGATGTTAAAAGCTTGATCCTTCTCCCCTTTGGTGTACTGGTCTTCTTTGATCATTCTTGCGTGCGTGTGTGTGTGTGGGTGTGTGCGTGTGTGTGTCTAAGACTTTGAAAATACTTTTATAAAATAAATTTGAGCAGTTGAAAATAGACTGGTGAATAGTTACAGTCTCTGCATTTAGGAATTACACATAGTCAAATAAAGGAGATGCGGAGCCAAACATCACATTTTAAATGTAGATGGTACAATGAATGCATTGTGAGTCAATAATTCAAATTTTAATTAGAAAGCTAGTAACATATTTACAGGTGAAGAAGTTTATATAGTGACAGTAGAGTCACAAAGATTACTTTAATGGTGCTATTTTGGACCGAGGAATCTAAAGGTGTATGAATTTGCTGGAAGTTAGCTTTGGCAACACGCAGGGTAACATTAGTTTCAGGTATACAACATAGCGCTTCAACAAGTAGGTAGGTTATGCTGTGCTCGCTGGAAGTGTAGCTGCATCTATCACCATAGAACGCCATTATAATACCAACGATTATATTCCTTATGCTGTACCTTTTATTCCTGTGACTTATCCATTCCATAACTAGAAGCCCATATCTCCCACTTCCCTTGACCCATTTTGCCCACCCCCACCCTGCTCTCCTTTGGCAATTTTCAAATATGTTCCAAAAGAAAAACAAGTTCATGGTAACAGGTAGCAAAACTGAATAAGGTAATACTGGGGGGGCTAATAATAGTTGGGAAAGAGAGGGCTAAGATGCAAAAATAACTCTTTTGATGTGTCTTCCCCCACCTTTAATTATTGGTTTGGGCTTTATATACTCATCTCTCTTTAAAGATCTGATGTTTAGGGGCGCCTGGGTGGCTCAGTTGGTTAAGCGACTGCCTTCGGCTCAGGTCATGATCCTGGAGTCCCGGGATGGAGTCCTGCATCGGGCTCCCTGCTCAGCGGGGAGTCTGCTTCTCCCTCTGACCCTCACCCCTCTCATGTGCTTGCTCTCTCTCATTCTCTCTCTCTCAAATAAATAAATAAAATCTTAAAAAAAAATAAAAAATAAAGATCTGATATTTAGTCTAAAAGGATGGGACTCATCTTTCCTTGGATATCTTTCACTCTGTCAATAAATATTCCTTCAACTCAGATTTCTTGTTTGTCCCATTCAATCTATCAGAGAACTCTGCTGGTTTGTTTTGTTTTTAACTACTGTGACCATGGGTTAGGTACTTTTCTTCCCAAATCTTTTCTTGTATGTTTACTGCCCTTCCTCCCAAAGTGAAGCCAATTAAACTACACTAAACACATTTTAAATTTAGTAGTAGTGTAATATAGCTTAACGAGAGAGGGAAGTAAATTTCAATCTTAGATAATGTAGATAACAGCATAATGGCTTCCTAGCCAGGTCCCAGTTATTTGAGAACATTACGTGAGAACATGCCTTTGCTAAGTGAATATATTTTCTATTTATATTTTTAACCATCATTTGCTGGAGGTCTTTTTCCCCCTGAAATATTTTTTAAAGCACACAAGCTGCACAATTAAGTAAAAAGTTACTGGCTTTGATTAAATTGCTTTGCACAAATGAGTGTCTATTGGATTTGGGAGAAATATTTATTTATCCTTTTAAGCTTTCCAAAAATCCTGCCTGTTATGTACCCACAACCGAGCTTAGGGCCCTGAAGAGTTCAAGGCTGACAGTAGCTGTGAAAAGTTTCATAGCCTTTTAAGAAAGTTCAACAGCTATGTTTGGGGAAGAAATATATGTATTATGCAAGACGGCTAGCTAATGCAGAGATTGTAACATATGGAATTCATAAAGGTCCAATTACAGGACTGTCACTGTTTGCCATGGTTTTAACTTATGTAAGTTATTGATTATACTTTCATGAGATCATAATCAAAAGGTTATTCTTTGGTAATGGTGTGTTAGAAGAGCCTTATCCTGAACTTCAAAGCCATCCTCAGAGCCCCAAGAACAAAGGCTGAGAAGTTTGAACCAGGGCCAGAATCAGTCTGTATGAGTTAACGATGTTCCAGACCATCCAGGAGCCGAATCAACCCTTCCATGTGCATGAACTTTCTCTCATCACATCAAATCAACAGTCATCACTAAAAGATGACAGTTGAGTCAGCTTTAATGTGCCTTTTCTTTTTTTTCTTTAATGAATCAGCCTGACTAACTACGGTGTTTGCTCGCATCTGCCTCGTACCCGTTTATTTTAACTGCAAAGTACTGTCATTCACTGTGCTCTTGGGAGAGAGTCATGGTCATTAACTAGGTTTACATTCAGGAAGGGGAATTGAAAGTACTAAAGAATTTACAGGAAATAATTCTTAGATATGAGAAAGCTAATATGTAACTTAATAATTAAAAAGAAATAAAGGAGGGTTCCTATTTGTGCTAATATTCTGGCATATTTGAAGTGGGCAAAATAGAAAAATCGTGAGGTTACAAATGGAAATACGCTGCCCGCTCTTTGGATCCTAAGATCCTTATGTAAGGACCCAAGGGCTTATTACACCAAATAAGCAAGATGCCACCGTGTGTAATGACATCAAGCAGCCTTTACTGTTTCTCACAGCAGCCCCTGCAAACCTGTGGTGTAGGCTACTTTCTCCCTGGGCCTTTGGATGACTCCTCAGGCAGATCCTGGACTTTCTCTAGTTAGCCAAAGATAATAAAATGTCCTCCGATTACTTTCGTGCTAAGGTTATTCTCATTTCAGTAATTAAAATATCCGCTCCTGCGTAGTAGTTAAAATTCCAATCTTCCTTCACAGTTAAAACTCCCCGCCTCCCTTAGCTGCCACCTGGAAGGCATGCTGGCTGACTTTTCTCAGAGGCGCCTCCAGTTCCTCTAGGGCAGGAAGGCTGGGCTGCAGGTGGGGGGCGTGCAAACCAGAGACAAGAGGTAAGAGACAGGGCGTTGGTGTCACCTACAGCGTTTCCTCTAGCGCCAGACGATGTTTAGAGCTGATCTTGTTATTAGGAGCACTTTCCTGGGTTCCTCCACCGGGCGCATCTGACCCCTGTGCCTATGATAGGGTGCTGCTTCCCGCCCGCTGAATGCTGGTCACCGCGGTGCCCGGCCTGCTCTGGTCCCGCCACCCCTGGCCTCCTTTGTTCTTTACCGAATGTGCCAGGTCCCTTCGCACGTCAGGGACTTGGCGCCACTATTCTTTCTGCTGGCATGCTCTTCCTTCCCATATTTGTTCAATTATTTACAAGTTTTTAACACTCGTACTTACCCACTTGTATCGACATAAACTTTTCTGATAAAGACAACAATGGAGAGTATGTTTTTTGGGAAAAAAGTACTGGTTTAAGTCAATAGTCTTTATTACCTGTATTGTCTAGTACAGTGTTAGGCAAGGTGAGGGTTGCAGAAGAAGTCTTAGTCTCTGGCTTCGAGAAACTCTGATAATAATACTACTTGTCTGAACTTATGAAAGGAATAAGATTAAATAATAATAACATAATAATAAAATAAAAATAATTTTAAAATAAAGTCAATGTTTTAATCTCCTACAACCAATTTCTTGTATTAAAATCTGAATAGAAAAGAATCATGTGATCAGTGAAATTGTGGTTAAATTATACAAGGCTAAAAAAAGAGTAGGAGGCGCCTGGATGGCTCAGTCAGTTAAGTGTCCGACTGTTGGTTTTGGCTCAGGTCATGATATCAGGATCCTAAGATCGAGCCCCACTTCGGGCTCTGCACTGAGCATCGAGCCTACTTGAGATTCTCTCTCTTAGGGCGCCTGGGTGGCTCAGTTGTTAAAAGTCTGCTTTCAGCTCAGGTCATGATCCCAGGGTCCTGGGATAGAGCCCCGCGTCAGGCTCCCTGCTCAGCATGGAGTCTCCTTCTCCCTCTCCCTCTGCCGCTGCTCCCCCTGCTTGTGCTCTCTCTCTACTCTGTCAGATAAATAAATAAAATCTTTTTTTAAAAAAGAGAGAGATTCTCTCTCTCTCCCTCTCTGCTCTTCTCCCAGCCCCCACCCCCCCCCACGCACACACCCACTCTCTAAACAACAATAACAAAAATTATACTGTGCTTATGTTTCCAAAAACATGTTTGATTTTCCTTCTTGCCTTTTATGCTATGGATCAGTTTCAGCCAACAGCTCTGATCCTGACAAAGGTTTTTTGTTTTTTGTTTTATGTTATGTTAATCACCATACATTACATCATTAGTTTTTGATGTAGTGTTCCATGACTCATTGTTTGCGTATAACACCCAGTGCTCCATACAGAACGTGCCCTCCTTAATACCCATCATCAGGCTAACCCAACCACCCGCTCCCTTCCCCTCTAGAATCCTCAGTTTTTTTCTCAGAGTCCATAGTCTCTCATGGTTCATCTCCCCCTCCGATTCCACCCCCCTTCATTCTTCCCTTCCTGTTATCTTCTTCTTCTTTTTTTTTCTTTTAACATATAATGTATTATTTGTTTCAGAGGTACAGGTCTGTGATTCATTAGTCTTACACAATTTACAGCACTCACCATAGCACATACCCTCCCCATTGTCTATCACCCAGCCACCTAAAGTCAATTAACTCTAATTAATTCATAACAAAAACTTTTCCAAACTGAAACATAAACAGAAGGATGTCATTAGGTTAGCTGACCTTTCTTTCTTCGTTCCTTCTTTGATCCATCCAATAAATAGTTATTGAGCACTTTCAATGTGCAGGCACTGCTCTAGGTACTGGAACCCAGCAGTGAACACAGAGTGACGGCCCTTGTAGAGCTTACATCCCCTGTGGTGCAGAGAAGGAGACACAGAAATTCTTAAATGTTTAAATGCACATATATCAAGTGACGATAAGTGCTAGTGAGAAAATAAAGCAGCAAATAAAAATATGCATGGTGGGGGGTGCTGTCTAAGAGGGGACGGCCAGGTGAGGCTGCTTGGATGAGCTGCCATTGTACTAGAGAAGAATAAAATTAGTAAGGGGGCAAGCTATGTGGCTATCTGGGGGAAGAGCACACCAGCAGAAGGCATAGTTCATGCCAGGTCCCTCCGATGGGAGTGTACCTGGCGCATTAAGGAAGCAGCAAGGTGGGGCGCCTGGGTGCCTCAGTTGTTAAGCGTCAGCCTTCAGCTCAGGTCATGATCCCAGGGTCCTGGAATCGAGCCCCGCACTGGGCTCCCTGCTTGGTGGGAAGCCTGCTTCTCCCTCCCCCACTCCCCCTGCTTGTATTCTCTCTCTTGCTGTGTCTCTCTCTGTCAAATAAATAAATTTAAAAAAAGGAAGCAGCAAGGAAGCTGGTGTGGCAGGACCGGAGAGTGGGGACCTTCAGTTAATGAGCATCCAGCCCAAGGGGAAGTATTACCCTATCACTTATGATGTGTTATTCTCCATGAATTAAAGCTCATTCATTCAACACAGATACCAATATGAGGCTTTTTTTTTCTTTTTTAAAAAGCCTTTTATTACGGAAAATTTCAAACATAAACAAATATTGACAGAACAGAAAAATAAACACCCATTTATCCATCACCTAGATTCAAGAATCATTATTAATTCATGGCCAACCATGTCTTATCTACACTCCCTACCCATGACCCCCTCCCATAGTATTTTGAAATAATCTTAGGTATCATGTCATTTTATCTACAGATATTTTAGTATGTATCTATAAAAGATTAAAAAAACTTTTTTTAAAAAATCCTCAAAACCATTAAAAATAGTTCCCTAACATAATCAAATGTCTAGTTAGTGTTTAAATTTCAAACTTTGCTCATTAATGTCATCCATTTTTAAAGGTTTGTTTATTTGAGTGAGAATCCAAGTTAGGTGCACACACTGTGGTGGGTTGATAAGTCTTAGTTCTCTTTTAATCTGTAAGTTTCCCCTGTCTCTCTCTTTCTCTTTTTTTCTTCCTTCAGATTTTTATTGAGGAGCCTGGGTGTTTGGTCCATAGTTTCCCATACCCTGGATTTCACTGATTATATGTTTGTGGTATAGTTTTACTTGTCCTTCTATCCTCTAAATTCCCTGTAAAATAATAGTTAATAAGACATTTCTAATTTGTTTTAAGGGTAAAGAAATATTCTCCCTCTTTCATTCCCCCTGCTTGTGTTCTCTCTCTCGCTGTCTCTCTCTCTCTCTGTGTCAAAATAAATAAATAAAATCTTTTAAAAAGGGGGGGCACCTGGATGGCTCAGTCGTGTTAAGCGTCTGCCTTCGGCTCAGGTCATGATCCCAGGGTCCTGAGATCGAGCCCCACATCGGGCTCTCTGCTCAGCGGGAAGCCTGCTTCTCCCTCTTCCATTCTTCCTGCTTGTGTTCCCACTCTCGCTGTCTCTCTCTCTCTCTCTCTCTGTCAAAATAAATAAATAAAATCTTTAAAGCTAAAGAAATAAGATAATTCCAGTAAGAGGTGATTTATCTATTTTTTTAGGGTACGACTAGTTTGACTCAAAGCTTGTATTTTTTTTTTTAAACAGCTTTTGTGCCACAAAAACTGTTAGTCACTGGGGATTCAAATAAGAATAGGCAAAGACCCTTCCATAGAAGAGAGTTTAATGGGGAAGACAAGTAAATAGACTGTTCTTGGAAGCACAATAGTAAAGATAAGGGGAAAAGTATAGGAAAGAAGGCATTTTTTGAGTCATGGACTCCTTTAAGAATGTGATGAAAGCTAGGGTCTGCTCTCCGCAGAAAAATAATCACATATATATGAACACAAAAGCTATGGATTCTCTAAGGGTGCATGGGCCCACATTCAGAACTCTTTTTAAGGTGCCATTATAGAAAGAGAAGCATGTGAAGGTCATTAGGGAAAGACTGATGAGAGAAGAAGAACTCACAAAGACTGTTGCTATAGACAGGGCAAAAAAAAATTGATTATAATAAAAAATTTCGGAGAATATGGATGGATGGAAAGTCCTCATTGGATTTAACAATTTGGAGGCCATCTGCAATCTTTTATGAAGACATTTTAATAGCGATAAGGACAGGGGTGCCTGGGTGGCACAGTTGGTTAAGTGTCTGCCTTCGGCTCAGGTCATGATCTCAGGGTCCTGGGTTCCAGTCCCCTGTCAGGTTCCCTGCTCAGCGGGGAGTCTACTTCTCCCTCTCCCTCTGCCCTTCCCCCCATCGTGCTCTCTCTCTCTCTCTCTCTCTCAGATAAATAAATAAAATCTTTAAAAAAAATAATGATGAGGGCAAAAGCCTTACATAGTGAGAAGACCGATGAGCAAGAATATTGAAGCCATGAGTATAGGTCTCTCTGGAAGCATTGTAATGACAGGAAGGAAGAAAGATAGCCTGGTAGAGACAGGGTTGGGTTTTTAACCTTTTAATCATATTAATATACATGAGGAAAGATGGCATTACTGTTAGAGCCAATCTCAGAGGATATAGGAAGGAAGCAGATTGAATGTGAATGTTGGCTGTTTGTACCTAGATGGAGGGAAAGTTGAGAGAATTCATATCTAGCAATCTCTGTTTTCTTTGTGAATTGGATATTGTCACCAGTTGAGTGATGATAGCAGGGGTGGGGCAGAGGACTTTGGGGAAACTATGGAATTGTTGTGTGTAGGAGAAGGGAGAGAATAGGGATGTTTAAAAGAATTGCTCGGGGTGGGGGGCGCCTGGGTGGCTCAGTCAATTAAGCATCCGACTCTTGATTTCAGCTCAGGTCATGATCTCAGGGTTGTGAGACTGTGCTTGAGATTCTCTCTCTCCCTCTGTCCCTCTCCCCACCCTTCTCCCTCTCTAAAAATAATAATAATAATAATTAATAAACAAATAAACAAAAGAATTGCTCAGGGGTTTTAGAGGGTAATTCAAGTGGCCACATAGATTAGCCAGTCTTCAGATTATGGATTTTCATCATCAGTGTTCTCCAGGAAATTGCTTCAGTTCTGCCTCAGTTTCTCGTTTCCTTAAAAAGGTTGAATAATGCATGTATGAATAACAGTTTTAAAATAGCAAATATCTAGATGAATTTAGAAGATTAAAAGGGCTGATGACACTGTATGTTCTAGGCAATCACTTTTTCTGAAGTATAAAAATAAATTTATAGTGATGGCTGCTACTTGAATCTTCTGCTGGTGACACTAGTTCCCTAAATTTTTAGACTTTGAAAGTCTGTAACTATGAAATTAACAGACTTTCCTTTTCTGTTTGGTTCTTAGGTAGGAATAGAACAACTGGTCATTGGATGATATCTTATAACATAGTATTTTGATATATGAAATTGTGATTATAGGAACAGAGAAGTCAAAAAGGCGTATTTCATATTTACCAAATAGTTCAAAACACAAAGTCAAGAAGGAAAGTCTTTTTTTTTCTGTTTTTTTTTAATCAAGAAGTAAGTTAATACTGTCCATGTGGATTCAATAAAAATGTATTAAAGAATATGAGAAAACTACCTGAAGCTAAGACTTAAGAAAAACATGACCTAATGTTAAATATTTTGAAAGCCATCACTGAGAATCTACTGATATTTCTAAGTCAGTTAAAAATTTCCAAACACTTGGGCGCTTGGGTGGCTCAGTCGTTAAACATCTGCCTTCGGCTCAGGTCGTGATCCCAGGGTCCTGGGATGGAGCCCCGTGTCAGGCTCTCTGCTCCGCGGGAAGCCTGCTTCTCCCTCTCCCACTCCCCCTGCTTGTGTTCCCTCTCTCGCTATCTCTCTCTCTGTCAAATAAATAAATAAAATCTTTTTTTTAAAAAATTTCCAAACACTTTTTATCAATGGAATGAAATAAATCTATATCTCAGGAGATAACTATACATTATAAAGAGCTCTGAAAGAAATGGGACATTAGTCTTGCTTCTTTGGAGCTACTTATATGTGTTACACAGATTTATTTGGACATTTTATAAAAGTCATTCTATCCTAAAAAATGTGATGTGCTAAAATATACCGCCATGTGAATTGCACGGAGACCAAGGGAATGAGATACTGATGAGGAATAAATGCACTGCATGAGGTGTAAGGGTAATTGCTCAGTTGTGAAATTATTATCCAGGACAGAGCTCTTAGCCCATTCTCTTCTCCCCCACCCTGTATGCCTGAATACCCAATGACTGCTTCTGAAGCTTTAAGAAAAGAAATATTCAAATATAAATCTTGAGATAAGAAAAAACAGAAAAAGTATTCCTTTTCCATTTTCAAGAGCTGAAATCTCCTCTCATCTCCTCTAGAGCACCTGCATTCATACCGCAGCCTTCTTAGCCATCCTACATTCTCCAGTAATTAGCGTCTTACTCTAGGAGAAGCGCACGGCTGTGCTCCCGAGGTCTCTTTTCCCACACCTCCTGTTTGGACTTCTCCTGGTGCACGGAGTGCCAGCTGCATCCCTTAGAACAAAGTTTTCTTTCCTCAACCCCTTTCCTTACACCCCCCCATATTGTCCAATACTGTCCTTCTTGGTGCCCAGTTTTGGGGTTGCCATTGACTAATAACTTTGCAAATGCTTGAATTAGGGCAGGCTTACTGTGAGAAGGAGGTCCTTGTCCCAGAGCCTCCAAGAATAAAGAGGAATGAAGCTTTCAGAAGCCTCCACTGCTGCCTGTGTTGCCCTTCCCATGGAAAATTTTGGCAATCTGGTGAAAGCAGTATGCTGAAGGGGGGAGGGGCTGTATTTTTAAGAGCCTACTTTGCATACTGATACCCTTTTTCTCCGTCTTTAGAAGAACTAAAAAAAACAAAACAAAACTCTTTTCCATTCCCTAATGTTTGGCTTTTCTACTTCTTTGTTACCCGCCCTCAAAAAAATAAAAAACCCTAGGGGTGCCTGGGTGGCTCAGTCGTTAAGCGTCTGCCTTCGGCTTGGGTCATGATCCCAGGGTCCTGGGATGGAGCCCCGCATCGGGCTCCCTGCTCTGCGGGAGGCCTGCTTCTCCCTCTCCCACTCCCCCTGCTTGTGTTCCCTCTCTCGCTGTGTCTCTCTCTGTCAAATAAATAAAATCTTTAAAAAAAAAAATAAAAATAAAAATAAATATAAATAAATAAAAAACCCTAGCTTTTGGTTTTATCTAACACAAAACAGCAATATAGTGCTCTATTACATTGCTTTTCTATCTTTAGGAATCTTAAAAGAGAGTGACTAGCCAGTGATTTGTCAGATAGCCAGGTCTGTTTCTGGTTTGCATGAGCAATGGTGATTCCAAACCGTAGGAGGAAAAAGATGGAAAATGTCTTGGATATTTCAGATTCATGTGAAGCCAAACTGTGTGATCTCCTGCCAGTTTTAGTTTACAAAACTTTCATGGTCCCGGATGTGTTTACTTGGACTTTAAGTTTTAATATTACCATTATATTCCAATAGCTTTACTCCCTTAACCCAGCCTGCTAACTGTGGTCAATGGCAGTGTGGATAAAACCAATTACTAGAACAGAAGGACGAGGCTGATCGAGATTCTCTAAGTAGTGTTCATTTCATTATCAATTAAGCCAAGACCAGTGAGACAATTAAATAACTACTCTGCATGAGAAGGAACTTTTTCTTTTTGTTTTTGAAACAAGTTCTTCTTAGAGCCAGTTTCAAAAGAAGTCATGAAAGAAGTCTTTGTTGATATTCACACTTTCCCAGTGATACTGTAATTGCATATTATAATTTGCAGAAGGCAAAATTTATATAAATTTATATACAGTTTTAAAAAATTTATAAACTTAAAATTATATAAATAACATATAATTAAAATTATATATATGTAACTTATAGAAGAGATCAAGTCTCTTCTGGAAATATGAACCAGAAGAGCATTGGACAACGTCATGTTTCAGAACTGGACCTTATCCACATTATCTGCTTATATTTATGCTGGGAGCCTCGTTGCCAAGGTTTTGTCCCTAAATAAGCATAAAACAGTTACAAACTACACAGAGGTTGACTGGATATCAAATGTCAATATTTGTTTCATTGCTCTTTTTTCAAAAATGTTCTCTATTCTCTATATATGCTGTGGTGACTGGCCACACAGCAAAGTAAAAGAGAATCTTTTGACCCATAAAGGTAATTTAGCAATTGCCAAAACAGAAAAGCTGATGTCCAGTCAGTAAAATCAGAGGCTAATGCCATTTCACCATAACAATGTGAATGGAATGTTCTGGAATGCACTGGGCTTACGCATCTGGATGCTTCTCAGTAGGTCATTCATTCATTCAGCAAATATTTATTAAATACCTGGTTGTACCCAATGCTGAGTCAATCTCCAGGAGAGTGGTGGGGGACAAAACATAACCCCATCCTTAACCACAAAGGATCCAAACTGTACATGACAATACATGATATACACATGTGAAAAGTTTAATAATAATACAGGACAGTATATGTTTAAGGGCCACACTGGTTTGAGTCCTACTGCAGGCCAGTGTAGGTGAAAACACTGGAATATAGGTATGGCTGTGGTGTGTTCAGAGCAGGCCAGTTGAGCTCCAGAAGAGGATCCCTGTTGGGGAGTAGTCTGAAATAAAGGAAATTTGGAACCAGACTGTGGAGGACACTTACCAGGCTGAGGGCCTTATCCTAGAGATAAGGGGTAACAGGACAGCATTGTGATATGGCAAAACTATTGTTTCCATTAGATATATTGGCTCATCTCATGGCAGAGATTTTAAAGAGGAAGGCTAGAAAGATATTTCAGAAAATGTTATAATAATGCCAACATGAGGAAATAAGGGCTGGGTTAGGGTAGAAGCAGTGGGAATAAAAGGCAGGGACAGAATCAAAAGATTATACAAGGAGAAAGGAGAAAACTTTGGTGTCTGTCTGGCTGTCAGGAGGTGAGTTAGAGGCAGGAAACAACAATGACTCAGAGGTTCAGTAATTTTGTTATTGGAAAAATGATAATACTGTTGACAGATACAAAGACATCAAGTGAGGCAGCTGGTTTGGGAAGGTAATGAATGAAGCTCCGTGCACACAAGCTTGGCCATGAGGCAGTGGGAATGGTTTTCGTTGAGTGAGCATCACTGGCCCAGAAGGAAACAGTTCCATCTGTGCAAGTGCCTGAGTTTTAGGATAGAAAATAAAGGGAGAAGAGCTGAGGCCTGAGTCTTAGCGATTTTTAATGATCAAGCTGAGAGGAGGAGGGTTAACAAGGAAATGCAGGAAAATCACGACATGGGGGAACAATCAGCAGAGTGTCCTAGCATCCAAGGATAATGAGTTGTGAGTCTGAAGGATGAAATTTTGCAGGGAGGTGACAAAAAGAATGCCCAAGAAGAATGTGAGATCTGGCAATTTTTGGTCTAGACATTCAGGCGTCAGATTATTTTAAGCATCGGCTGTGCTGATTCGTTTTGTTTGGGACTTTAACATCCAACTCTTTTCCTTTCCTGCTTACTTCAGTAGATTTCTTCTTGCCCTTCATTTACAGGGTAGGAGCTACTTCAGATCACACTAGTCATGCTCCTACTGAATGCCCGGCTAATCTGAACACAACACAACCCAACACAACATAATGTATGCTATAATACCAGGTTCTTGTGAGAATTAGATGAACAGCGACCAGAGTTTAGTAAACACTCAATAAAAATTATTTGTGAATTTTCAAGCTTTATGGCATCTGTATGCTTTGTATCTGTGAATCGCCTGAAACTTTCTTCAGGACACTGATACCTTTATTGTTCCAGTGCTCCTCATGAACACTTAGGTCAGCATCATGATACATGAAGTTAAAAGAGGTTTGAGAGCCGTGGTTTTATGAAGAACCTTTGATTCTTAACTCAGGGGTTCCTGTAATTATCGTGCTAATATATTAGATTAAGTAGGCACCACAAACCCAGAACTTCAAAGATGGAAAAGAAATACTGGATTCTCTCTGTTCCTCCCCATGGTTAATGCAGTTCCCTGCTTCCTTTCTCCGTGTCTACCCAAGAAAGAGTGCCAGAGTGAAGGCCTTCTGAGTTGTCCCATTTTGCCGTTTAAATGATGTCTTCCTCTCTTCTGGAAAGAACGACCTTAATATTCAGCCAAGTTGCTTGGAAGCAAGTTAAATGGCCTCCAGCACTCACTCTTCTCTTGATAATATTTGGGTGTCTTTTATACTTCTCCATGAAAAGAAAATTTACTGCGTGGCAAGCAAGGTCAGCAAGGTTTTTCAGCAACTTAATTTAGAAGTGAATTATTCTCCTGAATAGACCCATTCTTTGTTTGAATACAGGCAATCTTTTCATGTGCTTCTCAAATAAGCACCCTACTTACCTCTACCTGAGTTTCCATTAGTGTCATTTAATAAAACAAAATGTACTTTTCCCTAATAGGGTTTTCATGCTCTCCAATATGCCACCTCCCTGTTACAGTTCATGCTCTGAGTTCCTTTTATCTAAGTAATAAATCTACAATCTGTGAAACTTGTTCCCAAACTTGAAAGCAAGCTCGCTGTTCTCTTTGGCATAGAATTTAGGTTTTATTTGCCCCCAGATAAGTGTTTCCAGTGGAGAGGTTTGAGACTAAGACTGTTTATGATATTATAAATGAAGTAAAAATGGAAAGTCTTGTCTAGAACTTAAACTATGACATTATAAATCTATCATTTATTTCATCCGCCATTTTTCTTTGGCTTTGAGGGAAATATTTTAGCCATTGAAGTTAATACTTAAGTTAAATGAGGAATATAGGTCATCTCTACTACATGGTAATGGTAACTGTTTTATAGAAATATTTATATGGCATGGGTGGTTTTGGTAGTTCTGTTGATAATGACAAAATGAAACAATGAAAGAAGTCAGTGTCAAGATCAGAGACAAAGGGTTGGTCAATTTCTAAGCAGTTTTCAAATTGGAATTTTTAAGAAGGCAATGAAAACAGTAGATGGACAAACCCCCTTAAAATATATATACCAAGTATGAAGGAAAGTGTAAAATTATATATCTCAGAAATTACAGTATCATTAGCATCTTCAAAAAGAAAGAACAACAAAAAAGAACTTTTCTCTGGAAACTGCCTATTGCTGATAAAATCCAAGCAAGAAATTGTTTTGACCAGTTCCTGTCCTGTGATATAGTCTTAGAATTGCAGTAGAAAAACTGATATTTACTGATTCTCAGAGAAATCAAAGGCACACCCTAAAACCTTTAGTGTGAAATTTGTTATTGATAAGATGAGAATATTGGCTGTCCGGACAAATCCATTAAACGTAGCTGCATAATGCTAAGCATTCATGCCAACGCTAATTACAAACTCTCTGACACTGAATGTAATGGATTCTGAGGTTGCCAGCCTACTTAATGTGGCCATAGCCAAAAGCATCAACAGGAGACCCAGAGGCTCTATGGAGTTGTTTCTGGACCCTGAGTGAAATTCTTTCAGTTCCACATTCTTTGAACATCAGCAAAAGTTTTTGAGAGACACATTCAGAAGCTACTTTATTACTACATGTTGTTTTCTTAAAGCACACTTTCAAGGAGGGAGACCTGGATGGCTCAGTCAGTTGAGCAACCAACTGCTGATTTTGGCTCAGGTCATGACCTCATGGTCTTGGGATCGAGCCCCATGTCAGGCTCCGCGCTTAGCACAGAGTTTTCTTGAATTCTCTCTCTCCTTCTGCCCCTCCCTGCCCCTCACACTGTCTCTTTCTCTAAATAAATAAAATCTTTTTTTTTTAAAGATTTTATTTATTTATTTGAGAGAGAGAATGAGAGAGAGAGAGCATGAGAGGGGGAGGGTCAGAGGGAGAAGCAGACTCCCTGCCGAGCAGAGAGCCCAATGCGGGACTCGATCCAGGGACTCCAGGATCATGACCTGAGCCGAAGGCAGTCGCTTAACCAACTGAGCAACCCAGGCGCCCTAAATAAATAAAATCTTAAAAAAAAAAAAAAAAGCACACTTTCAAGGAGACAAACAAGAGATAACTCAAATTGTTACATGATCAGAGTCTCATGAAGTAGAGGTCCAAGAAGAATATTTCATTTATGATCAGATCAGAGAATTATACAGATAGAGCCAATGTTATCATCAGCCACACAGAACTGAAGCAAGATATATAATTAATGTTTGTTTTTAAATAAATGTATTTATTTCACTATAAAAGGCATGGAACCACTTGTAGAAAATTTGGGAAAAAATGAATTAGGATCAATCCTACACAATCATGTTTTAATATGGGTAGCTAGTCTTTCATCCTTTTTCTTATTAACACACACAAAAATTTTTAACTTATATTTAATTGTATTTCTTATTAGTGCCCTTTTAAAGTATATCACCCATATAAATGTAAATTTCACTTATACTGTGATGAAGTTCGAAAATATAATTATGGAACCGCAAATGACAACTTAACGGTATTTGAAGCAATCTAGCCACTGAAATGTTTTATTTTCAGCATGCTTTATTTAGTACAGCATCCTCTGTCCACTCAGCTCTTTTCCACCATTATATGTACTGTTAATTCAAGTGTTCAAAATAAATCTTGGGACGTGGTATGCATTACACAGGTGTTTGTTATGTTATTGTTTGCTAGTTGTTATTACTGTACTTAGTAATACAAATAACCCAAAGTTATTAATTCTAAGGGCATACAACACTAAATCCTTTCATAATGAAAACTAAAATATGTTTTAGAACAAAATGTTAAGTGGTAAACATGATCTTGTACGGCACAGAGATGGTGGAGGTCATTTAAAACACCTGGATTCACAAAACACTAAGAAGGAGCCCACTTTTAATAGTTGTAGGTTCTACGGCAGGGTCAGAAATAATGTTCTCTTTTTCAAGGACATTCATTCCAAACTGAATTACCTTTCTTGATGACACTCCTTTTTTTCATCAGACTTCTTGTAATCCTCTGCCTTCCCTCAAACAGGGTAGGAGTCGACGGTCTTAAAACTCTTTATCTCAGGGCCCTTCTGGTGAATGAATTTAATAAAATTAATTCACGAAACTTTGTTGCCCATCTAAGGACCCTGCATGGTGGTCATCTGGAACACTGCCACACCCAAAGAAGGGGCCGCAGTGGGAGTTTAGTCAGATTTCCTGGGGAAACCAGGAAGTGTTTCCTAACACGCTGCAAGTGTTGCCAGTGTCCCCACAAGAGCTAAGATCACCCCTTTGCGTTGTCATCCTCATATGGAATCCTTAATACCTAATACACTGATACTATGACATAAGGCAAAAAAATTGTGTGCATGTCTACCAGGTAGCTCTTAATATCTTCCATACTGGGAAATAAATTTGATACTGACTATAAGAAAGACCATATTCTATTTTAAACGTCATTCTGGCCCATGTTTATGTAATTCATAATTTAGTTAATTAACCCATCCAAACCCTGCATATCTCTACAGGTAACTGCAGAACCCCTCAGCTCGCCTCTCATTTTGGCATCTGCACTATTTATTGATTTTCTTTATTCCCAAGCAAGAACACATTGTTTCTATCACAAATCCTTTGAATGACCCAGTTGAGAATCAGTTAAGCATCAAAGCTCTCCAGGGAGATTATACTTCACTATTTTCAGTATTTCATGACTATTCAAGTAGCAGGAACCATTTTCTCTACTAGACTTAGTGGGGAAATGAAAATGTTTACAATGTAAAATTTTATAGCGTGTTGTCATATTGCAATGGTGTTTTTACACTTTTAGGCTTTTCTCTCCAGAATTAAATTGAGACCTTAAATGTAAACCTGCCAAAGGGAATGATACTGAAAAATAAATATTCACAGCAAGTTCATTACATTTTGGACTTTCTTATCTTCTTTTGCCAATAGCTTACTGCTTTCATTATCCCGTATGTATCACAGCTTTCCAAATTCTGATCAAAAGACTCACCTCAGCTTTGAAAAGAATTAAACAATGACCCAAGAAGCTGAGATGGGTTTTCTAAGGACCAGTTGCTGATTGTTTTGACACCACTTGTTTCCTTAAGAGCATTTTTTCTCAATCCTTTTAAGAGACAGCAACTAAATAATATTGTTTAAGCTAAAAAGCTACCTTATGGATATTTTGGATAGATGTTATTAATGTTTTTAAAGCATCACTTCTCTCCAAACAGAGTCTAATTCTAGAGTTCTAAAATCCAGAAGGGGGAGTTATGCCTACACAGTTTTTTAGATGTCATGTTTTCCAGATTTCCTGTTGTGAAAAATGTCACTCTCCCATCAGAGGAGTGACCAGTTAAGAAATGCCTTCTCACACTCCATGGTTCCCATGGTACTGATTGTCAATGCCTTTTGTTGTAGGCAGAATACTTCTATGAATTCCTGTCCTTACGCTCCCTGGATAAAGGCATCATGGCAGACCCAACCGTCAATGTCCCTCTGCTGGGAACAGTGCCTCACAAGGCATCAGGTGGGTGGTCTTTGCCTTGGGGTGGTGGGGCGGGGGGGGATGCTTACACTTAAAATGTAATGGTGATGGGAATAATATTCAAGATCTGGAAGTCACCCATCAGAGGAATCATGGAATGTTTTCCTGAAGAGATCCGATGAGTTTAGGGCAGCTCGATTATTATGTCCCTACCTCCTTTGGGCAAAAAATTAGGATGGGAGTGACAAAATGGCTGTTTCCTAATTTGCTAAAAGCTCAACATAGCCCCAGTTCATAAGCGATTCCAGATTAAAAAAAGAAAGTCACCACATGAGATATATCCGGCCAATAAGTATGAATTAATGTAGTGTCCATAAATGTGGCAAAGATGCAAAGCAAATAATTGGGGGGAAATGGGATACATCGAGAAAAACTTCCCGCAAATGAGCATTGTATTAAACAGGAATTTGAAGGAGCGAGGAGACATGGAAAAGTGGGAGAAAAGGGTTAATATTTCAGAGCTGATCATCCTTCTCTGCTGAGAAAATATAGTATGGGGTATTTGTTTAGAGCTGTTCGGCCTGCAAAGTAGGAGCTCATGCCTTATCCAGTTTGAGTTCTAGGAAGGAGTCAAGGCCAGAATTACCACTCCATTCTACAAATTAGAAAATTAAGCCTTCTGAGGCTTCACTGACTTTCCCAAAGTCATATATGAGTAATAAGCAGTGGAGCTGAGATCAGGTTTCATGACTTTCAGAGAAGTACAGAGATCATTTATGTTAACATGGTCAAATACATGTTCATTTCTTTCTGGTCTTGAATATATATTTTTCCATAGTTGTGATAATATTATATATTTAGTTTTGCACTATGGTTTTGTTTTTGTTTTTGTTTTTTTGCTTTTAACATTTTAACATAAGCATTTTCCCATGTCATTTTAGATTTTTCCAAAAGTTGTTTTTTGATGCCCCTATTATCGATTTTATGAACATACCCATAATTGGTTTACTCATTCCCTTATTGTGTGTTACTTAGATTGTTTTCAGGGTTTTCATACTAGAAATGTCACAATAAACATGTTTTTAAAGTAATAGATGGTCACTGAGTAGGAGGCCCTGTTTGTCTTATTCATCACGACTGCCAACACAGGGCCCAGCACAGAACAGGACTTCACAAATATTTATTGAATTAATGTTTGTACCAAAATCTTGGAGCTCATCTCATTATTTTGTTAAATAGATTCTTAGAAGTACAATTATTGTGTCAAAGGACATGAACTATGAACATTTCAAAAGGCTTAGAACAAATTGCCAAAATGCCAAATTACTTTCCACAAAGGTTGTGCCCATTTGTATCCTGGTTAGCAGTGGGAGAGGGCCTAGCTCACCATAACCTCATCAACGAGGGTTATTAATCATGTGAACTATTTTGCTGACTTAAAAAGTGAAAAGAGGTTTCTTAGTGTTCTTTTAATTTGATTTTTTTATTCCAACTGAGGTAGAAGACATTTTCCTGTATCTATTAAATGATGTAAAATGTCTACTGACCATGCTCATTTTTATATTGAAAATATAAAATAATTTATTGACTGCAAAGCTCACTATATATTAACTATTTACACTTTCTGGCATATTTTTCAGTGTATTATTTATTTTTTTAAGGTGGGGATATGCAGAATCTAAGTCTATGTGATCAAAACTGTCTTTCCCGTTGTCATTTTTGTTTTTCTTTTTACTTCTGTGCTTGGAAGTTAATTCTTATTCCAAAGAGCAGTTATGTGATAATTTACACATGCTTCTAGTATTTTATCAAAATTTCTTTTGGCAATAGTATGAGGTAGGGCTCTCATTGAATTATTTTCCTGAGTATTCAGCTTTTCCAGTGTGAGAGATTGAATTGATTCAAGATATGCCTTTTATTTCACATTAAGTTCTTCCATACAAAGAATTTTAGAGTTTACTATTTGTTCTAATAGTGCAATATTTTTAGTTTTATAATATTTTTAAATAACTGATATCATAACCCTGTCCTTTTTAAAAAAAAAATTAGCCTTATTCTCTTAGCGGAATGTTAGAATAACTTTGATATCAAATGAAAATCTCAATAAGCACTCATATAAATCTATACAATAATTAGGAAATCAGATAGCCTTGAAAAGTCCATTTTCAGGTTGCAACCATCTACTCTTTCTGGTGGATCTCTATTATCACATCCCAGCACTGGAAGAGCTGCAGACTAAATAAGCAGAGTTTTTTCTTTTTTCTTTTCTTTTTTTTTTTTTATGCTTCAGATATCTAATTAAACCTTCTTCTCGTTTTTTTTTTAATTTTATTTTATTATGTTATGTTAGTCACCATACATTACATCATTAGTTTTTGACATAGTGTTCCATGATTCATTGTTTGCGTATAACACCCAGTGCTCCATGCAGTACATGCCCTCCTTAATACCCATCAACAGGCTAACCCATACCCCCACTCCCCTCCCCTCTAAAACCCTCAGTTTGTTTCTCAGAGGCCAGAGCCTCTCATGGTTCATCTTCCCCTCCGATTTCCCCCTCCTTCATTTGTCCCTTCCTACTATCTTCTTTTTTTTTTTTTTTTTAACATATATTGCATTATTTGTTTCAGAGGTACAGGTCTGTGATTCAACAGTCTTACACAATTCACAGCCCTCACCATAGCACATACCCTCCCCAGTGTCCATCACCCAGCCACCCCATCCCTCCTACCCCCCACCACTCCAGCGACCCTCAGTTTGTTTCCTGAGATTAAGAATTCCTCATATCAGTGAGATCATATGATACTTGTCTTTCTCTAAGCAGAGTTTTTTCAATTTCCTGGCATAAGTACCCATGTAGGTGTAGACAGCAAGAGTGTGAATTTGGGTTTCTCTTGGGTCATCCCAGTGTTGAAGTTACAACTAGCAGCCCTTCCAGAGTATTTGCTTCCAATCCAGATGGGTTTGGGGTTCTAGGAAGTTCCTATGAAGGAATGAGGCCTTGAATTCTGGAGATAAACTCACCTGAGATTTGTAGCCCCAAGGCTGTGGATATCCCATTCCAGATCCATGGGCATCCCTATTCCACACAGATGGCATTGCTATGTAATCACATACTGCTACATCACGGAGACAAGAACATTCTTGGAGTATGGCCATTACTCATTCTCATGCCATGTCACGCTGTGTTTCTTTTTAGTCAAAGATAATTTTTTTATTAAATTTTCTTGATCATATTTTTTGTTCTTTCTTTTTAGAAGCAGTCAGGAATAAAACAAATACATGATATATCTCAATTTCCATTTTATATTCTTAAATTTTTCCTTTGTCGTTTTCTGATTATTAAAGGAATACAAGCTCATTGTAGCCCATTAATTAACTAAATTAATTATACAGTTACACCTGCTCAACTTACAATAAATCTTGCTTCTTTGGGTTTCCAATTTAATGCTTGTATCCTAAATCTTCCTAGCCTTATTCATTTTAGTGTCTAGTAAAAAAAGCTTACTGAAATTCTATTTCTTCAGATATTGAAACAATCCAATTTTGAATATATGATGTGACAATATTTTCATACACCATGCTGAGATAAAACTTCAATTTCTAATAATCTAGAATCTTTATAAATAATAAAATTTAGGGGGAAAGTAATTGATGCTTTGGACAAGGTAGGAGTAAAAAGGCTAAGCCTTCTTCTGGGCTGAGGTGACTTGCATGCACACACACACACACTGCATGTACAACCCCACCCCCCTGCATATAGGGTTTTGAAGGCAGATGTAGGATTTGTTCGCAGAAATGCAGGTGCAAGAAGTTTATGGGAATTTTAGCTCATTGCAGGGCAGTTATTCATTAACCTTATTAGCTCAGTCCCCACAGTAGGAGCAGTAAGGGTACCTTGAATTATTAAAAAGTAACCAAATCAGTGTGTCTTTGCCCCTAAACATCCAGGTAGTATTCATTATTCTACTGGTCTATTTTATACCCTCACGCTGCTAAGTTGTTCTTTCATCCCCCCAGACTCCTCCATGCCAAAACATTGCATGAAAAAGAAAACTCTTGATCTTTAGCAGTTATGAAGTGCCTGCCTTCTGGCATCTGAAGAAAACAAAAACAGGAAATACAAACTGCAGGTTGCTTCAGTAAAACTGGATAACAAAAAACAGCTCCCATCAAGCCAAGGCTTTACCTCTTTGAACACTATTTCTGTCAGACCATGAAACCAACAGAGCAGGCTTGTTTCTCAACCAAAGACTTCCAGGAATTCCATGTCTAGAAATTTTTCAATAGGTGCTAATGCTGGAGGGACCCCAGACCTCAGGAAAGAGTGAAGCCCAGGGAAGGGGCTCAGTATTCGCTGAGAGAATGAATGGCGGCCAGCACAGCTTGGGACACTGATGACTATATTGTGATCTTGTGATCGCACAGCGAATGGTGGTCACATGGTGCCGCGGATGAGCTCTCTCTCCTCTCTCATCTCTTCCCTCGTCAGGGCAGTGGCTCGCGTGACTGGAGGCCCCCATCCCAGCGCGGAAGAGGAATACATTGGCTGTTTACTTCTATATGAGTTTAGTTTGTGTGCAGTCAGCTGCACATCAGTGTGTACTTGAACACCCTGTGGGTTGTGTTCAATCTGCTTTAGTTTTTCTGAGTTGTTTTAATTTACCTCAGCTTCAGTTATACAATCTACACTGCCCTAGAATTCACAACATCTGGACTAATTTCATCTAGCTTTTGGTAAAAGTGGCCCTCTACTCATATGCTTATTGTTGCAAAAACACAACGTAACTGTCACGTTTCTGTTATTTCTTGGAAGTAGGGCATCTGTGCTTTTTCTTCGAGATCTCTTTTTCTTTGTGTGTGTGTGTGTTTTTCTGCATGCACACTGTTCCTGTCTTATACTCTGTATCTCCCCCTGTCTATGGTGAATTTCTGTCTGTTTATGTGTATGTTGTGCTGGTATGTGTGCAGGTGTGTGCCTGTGTGTATAAAGGTGTATGGGTGTGTCTCCCACAAGGTCTATCTCTGTCAGTGCTTAGTTTGTGATGAACATGCTAGGTGCTGGAATTACAAAAACAAATAAGATATGGTCCTTGCCTTTGAAAATCTCATCCTTAGCGAAGGATGCAGAATCATAATTAAATCATTATATTATAAGCAATCATATATAGAGGTGTTGGTGAAATACGTAAGTGAAATGATTTAGGCAGGGGGTGTTAGGGAAGGTTACAGAGAGCAAGTGCTCTTTCATTTTGGTCTTGAAAGATGAGTAATAGGACATTGGACAGAAAAGAAGAGAAAGAATATTCCAAGCAGCAGGATGGGGGTGTGGAGTCAGGACAATGCGGCCAAATACCACATGTTGAGAAACAGAAAGAAATCTAGTTTGGGTAGAGCACAAGTTGCACAAAAGTCAATTACTAAAGCTGAGGCTAACTAAAGTCAGGTATTGTTTTTTGGTTTTGTTGTTGTTGTTTTTATTTGGGGGGGAGAGGCAAAGGGAGAGGGAGAGACAGAATCTTAAGCAAACTCCCTGCTAAGCGCAGAACCCATTGTGGGGCCTGATCTCACAACCCCAAGACCATGACCCAAGCCGAAACTAAGAATCAGACACTCAACTGACTGAGCCACCCAGGCACCCAGGTGTTTTTTTTAAGCAAATTTTTTGGGAACACTTTAAAAGGTATAATTACAATTCTTATTACTTGAATGGTCTTATAGATAAAATTTATA
Source organism: Mirounga leonina (assembly GCF_011800145.1). Lineage (NCBI taxonomy): Eukaryota > Metazoa > Chordata > Mammalia > Carnivora > Phocidae > Mirounga > Mirounga leonina. The sequence continues at coordinate 15,332,252 of NW_023270314.1, forward strand.
AGCAGAAAGGAAGACAGGTAGAATTTGCACAAAAAAAATAAAATTTCTATTTCATGTTTTAACACTGAAAAATAGGCAAGTGTAATTAGTGTAATTTACGTATCTTTTATTAATTTTTACTTTTATTTTAAAAGTTAATTCACAGAAACTCATAAACTAGGTATCTCCTAACTTTTAAACTTTATTTCCTGGTTCCTTTCAAATCATTCTGTATTGAGATTCAGACCGTAATTATGTTGACATACCTCCTGTTTCAAAAGAGATAGGTATGTGTTGGTAAAACTTTTCCACCTGGGCTGAGGGAGTTTGTGATGTGTTCATTTTTAATTGAAGTTGCATTTGTTAAGTTGTGATTATAAATATGTAAAGAAAATAAGCACAGTTTTAAACCTCGAGTGTTAGATCTTTAAAAGATGAAGAGGGAAAGTATTTCATATGAATATTAACATGAATTGGACATAATTTTAGATTAGTACAATAATTCTTAGAGATAGCTTTCCTATTGGTTTACTAAGAGAATAAAGATGCTACATCTTTAGTTCTCTGCCAAGATTGCCTAAAGTTTTTCATTCAAAAATATAAAAGACTTTTTTTCTTTTGCATTTGACAGAATTAGGCATAACTATGCTACATGAGTGAGTGCTTTGATGAGTTTTTTTTGTTGTTGTTGTTGTTGTTGTTTTTGAGAGAGGGAAAGAGAGAGGGTTGGGGCAGAGGGAGAGGGAGGGAGAGAATCTTAAGCAGGCTCTATACTGTGTGCAGAGCCGGATGCAGGGCTTGATCCCATGACCCCGAGATCATGACCTGAGCTGAAACCAGGAGTCAGATATTCAACCCACTGAGCCACCCAGGTGCCCCAGGAAGTGCCTTTTTTAAGTAGGCTGCGAAGTGGAGGCTGAATAAGGTCCAGGAAAAAGATGCACCTGGAAAATAATAGTTCGGCTGATGACATGTGGTGAGAAAATTCGGAAAGTTTTATCTCTGAGAATCCTTTCAGGTTCTTCCATCCTTTTATGCCTCAGGGCAGTTTATTGACCTCCCCATCCATGCAAAAGATTCATGAGAACAATTAACAAAATTTTAGAACTGAACCAAGTGAAAATGCACTGGAAGAGTTAACAATTGAAAGAAATTTGTCAACCCTTTTGCTTCTTTTTGAAATGTAAATCCCTACAGCGGATTTTTGTGTTTTGTAAATTGGCATTTTCATGTATAAGATTTCATTAAACCAAGGCTTTCAGCGGGGAAAATTTTACTTTGAAACTTCAGACACAATTTTGGTTTTCTCTCTCTTATTACTTCTGTTAAAATGTCTAAATACCATTTAATTGATTATTTGCAATGCTCAGATCTCAAGATTCAGGAGAACTGGAAATCCATGTTATTTTGAGAATGGCACTTTAATAAACACGACAATGCCAAAGCCTTGAGAAGGGTTTTTGGTTGTTAAGCCCATTAAGAAGATTATATGACCAGGTCATGTGCAACACCTTATGGAAGAGCATACCAATTTCCAAATCATTCCTTCTTATAAACCTAGGGGAAAGGTTTATGAAAACTCTAAAGGAAAAGGATTTTTCTTGCCTTGGGATGATTTCCCCAATCTTGGCAGTAACAATAACCTGCCATATAGAAACAAAATGAAGCAAAATTTCAAATATCTACCTATTAGCAAAATTTATTCCTGTTTATAAGGAAGAACTAGAGCCTATTGTATCAGTTAGATCAGTATTCCCCAGTGGATATGTTATGATAATCCAGTTGATTTTAGAAATTTACATAATTGAGGGCTCAGTCAGTTAGGCGTCTTCATTCTTGATCTCAGCTCAGGTCTTGAGCTCAGGGTCGTGAGTTCCAACCCCACAGCAGGATCCATGCTGAACATGGAGCCTACTTTAAAAAAAAAAAAAAGAAGAAGAAATTTACATAATCAATCTCTTAGCCAATGACCTGGTCCATTTTCCACCCACTTGTGGGTAATCCACAACTGGTGGCCTCCTTGCTCTCCCAGTACACCATCATCATTAGTTGCCACTCTTTGCCAAGTCAACATCTGCATACTCCCAAGCGATCATTACACTCACACACACACATGCACACAAATGGCTCATTCTTAGGAACCTAAACCATTAGATATAAGCCTATTTTATCACACCAAACTCCCTTCTAGATCCCCAAGATATGAACACTTCTTAATATTAACAAATAGCCTGAGAAAATATTAGCTTTACTAACTCAATCCAATAATTGGAGTCTAGTCTGAGTCGTAGAATATTTCCAAAGAAAATATTGTGTCACTTTTTACAGAGTAAAAATAAACTAGTGCCTATGGGTCCTTATTTAATAGATTCTGGAATACTGTTTTTTAGCTCTTTTTGGATTATATGGAGTCTGGTAAAGGTGCCCACAAGGTTTCTTTCCCTAATTAATCAATCTGTGCTACCTATTTGCACCTTTATTTTTTAGAGAAAAACTTTTTTTTTCAAGATAGTACAAGCCCAGACTAGGAACAAAATATCCCAGATTCCATATTAGGAGGGCACAAATTAATGAGTCATTCATTCTTTCTCCACCCAGCATGATATGTAAGTTCTGTGGAGAATGCCCATATGATCAAAATACAGTCTCTACTCTGGTGGAGATACAAGAATATCAAATAATGAAAGTGAACATTTTTGCTTTGCTTTTTGTCTCTCTTACCAAGATTTCTATACAACTGGAATCAACTAGATAAACTGTTTCTCTATACTTGCTTTTTCCTTAGTTGTTCAAGTCGGTTTCCCGTGTCTTGGAAAACAAGATGGAGTGGCAGCATTTGAAGTGAATGTGATTGTAATGAATTCTGAAGGCAACACCATCCTACAGACGCCTCAAAACGCTATCTTCTTTAAAACATGTCAACAAGGTAGGGCGCCTGGGTGGCTCAGTCGTTAAACGTCTGCCTTTGGCTCAGGTCAGGATCCCAGGGTCCTGGGATCGAGTCCCACATCGGGTTCCCTCCTCGGCAGGAAGCCTGCTCTCCCTCTCCCACTCCTGCTGCTTGTGTTCCTGCTCTCGCTGTCTCTGTCTCTGTCAAATAAATAAATAAAATCTTTAAAAAAAAAAAAAAACATGTCAACAAGGTAATCAGTGATCACCATCAAGAGAAGGCTCATAAGGCTTCCAAGTGTGATGTGGGTAAAATAGATAGATAGATAGATAGATAGATAGATAGATAGATAGATAGATAGATAGATAGATAAATAGATAAATAGATAAATTTTTTGGTATTATTATTATAACCACACCAGTGGGTGGAGGGGCTGGTTACTACAGGGTCCAGTATAGTACTAAGAGATTTTCTCTTCTATGACACCACTCACAATTTTAGGAACTCCCAATAGCCCTTTAAAAGCCCTCTCTTCTACCTCTCTCCTTCCCCTCCTCCAGCACCATCTTTGGGAGTCCCCAACCTCATAGCAAGGTTGCCAGTCATTACCAGCATCTACCATCTATTAGGGCAATACCACTCATACCCCCACCACAAGCTTGGTGCTGCTGACCTCCCCGGAGGACAGGGTACCACCATCACACCAGCAATCTCTGCCAGACAAAGGCATCTCACCCTGATGCCCATGTAAGCATGAAGGCCTAGATTTTTTTCCCATCTTGATACAAGGTTTTCCAGCACAGAATTTAAACTCTGGAGGCTTTCAGTGCTCTAAAGATGAACCAAAAGGCCATTCCACCCTCTGAAAGTGAACATTGTGGGTCTTATCATTTCTTTCAGTGTGAATTTAAGAAGGTACAATAGATTGATAGGTGGGGATGAAGGCAGAATAAACCTTGCTTTGCCTTCTTCCATGAGCCCCCTACTGTTGGAAGTAGAATTGAGAGAAGCAAAATCTGACTTTGATGAGGATTTAGTGAAGCACAAGAGGTATAGAGAGAATATAGGTAGAAGTTATCAGTATTCAGTAAATGATGGTTATCGGTGCACTGGGGGGAAAAGTCACCATGAACCTCTTCGTGCTCACTGTAATTCACCCAACACAATTTCAGAGGTGTCCATATAACCTTGTTTCTTGTTGGTGAAGCCGAATGCCCAGGAGGGTGCCGAAATGGAGGCTTTTGCAATGAGAGACGTGTCTGCCAGTGTCCTGATGGATTCTATGGCCCTCACTGTGAGAAAGGTAAAGAACGGAGAGAGCCAGCTACCCTCGCTTGCTTCCTGATGAAATTGATATCATGGGGCGCCTGGGTGGCTCAGTTGGTTAAGCGACTGCCTTCGGCTCAGGTCATGGTCCTGGAGTCCCTGGATCGAGTCCCGCATCAGGCTCCCTGCTCGGCGGGGAGTCTGCTTCTCCCTCTGACCCTCCTCCCTCTCATGCTCTCTGTCTCTCATTCTCTCTCTCAAATAAATAAATAAAATCTTTAAAAAAAAAAAAAAAGAAAAGAAATTGATGTCACACAAGAGCCCCACATATGCTTTTTTAACATAGTCCTTGGAATTATTTTTGTGGTCATATCATAAGGATTGGTAAAATCTTAAAGAGCCACAGAAGAGCAGTTGGAAAGTACTTCTAAGAGTGGTTTTCTGTTAAATCCAATATATGGTGACAGGGGCAGAAAACGTTAGCACAATGTTTACATTCTTTGTGGCCACTACCCACCCACCCCCAATTTACTATTATATACACTATGCTTTGGCATAATCTTATGAAAGGTTTGAAGTTTTTCTCCTCCACTTACATTGGATTTAAAAAGCTAATATTACGATTGATTTGACAATATCTACTCCAATTAAAAGTAGCTTGATTTACAACTAAGTCTACACCTGAGTTAGGAAGTTGCTATAAGGCAAAAAAAAAAAGGTGAAAATCATTTGTATTGTAAGTACATCTATCTCAGTGAAATTACTATTATATGAAAGAGTTAAAGAGGAGAATGTGGACTAACCTCAGGATGCTCAAATACCAAGAGCTTATTTGATGAGAGTGAGCAAAATATTTTTCATCTTCAAGATGTAAGAATTTTTCTTGTCTGCATATATTTTGGAATTAGAAGATCTAGGAAATAGGGCAGGGAAAAATATTTACAGTCTTAAGAAAGCCATGTCTTAGTCAAAATAATGATTCTAGACAAATTTTTATCAGCCACTGAAATGGAACAATTCCAAAATTCTCATCTATGAAATTGGTAAAAAAGAAAAAAGGCCTCATTTACAATTCACAAATAATGTTTAATATAGCAAACCTGTATCTCTAAAGACTTTAAAGCCAACTACAAAGATCAAAAATGTAGAGCTCTTGTATTATTGATATTTCCAAAATGTTCCTTCCCTAAAACCCTACTTGGCCTTAATCAGAGCTCTCTCTCTCTCTCTCAGCCCTTTGCACACCACGGTGTATGAACGGTGGGCTTTGTGTCACTCCTGGGTTCTGCATCTGCCCACCTGGATTCTATGGAGTCAATTGTGATAAAGGTAACAGTTTCTTTCTAAGAACAAGGTTCTTTTTACTTTTTAAATGTTTAGTTAAAAGAAGTATATTTGATATATCATCACTCTCTGTAATAGCTCTGTAAATAGGGTATAACACTTCATTGGCTGCTATAATAACTTTAACCCCAAATTTTAGTGTAGTTCAACACACTCGAAGTTTGTTTGCACTCATAGAATGCTCCAGTGTAGGAATCCCTACAGTGGGCAGGGCAGCCCTTCACGCTATGATTTGGGGGCCCAGGCACCTTCCACCTGTGGTCCCACCTAGAGCTCTGGAGCTCTCTGGAACCAGTCAATGAGCAGAGAAGGAGATTGGAGTAGACACTGCTTTAAAAAAAAAAAAAAAAAAAAAAAAACCCTGTTCCAGAAGTGATCGCCAAAACTTCCACACCTATTCTTTTCCATGGAGAGGAATTCGCCTCATGGTCCTACTAGGTGCCCGTCCCAGATGCAGGCTGGAGAGATGTCATCCCTGGCTGGACAGCTGTCTCCCATGGACAACTTGACAGGAGGGGAGCATGGATTTTTGTGTGCCACGTGGGGTTTGGGTATGTCTTAAATCCGTTTTATGGGTGAGCTTCGAAGACTGAAATGAAAGCACCTGCTCCACATTTCCCAACTGACCAGCAATTCAATGGTCTGCTCACAGAGGACAGCCCTGAGAGATAGTTTCCCTCCTTCCTGTGACGTAACATCGTAGCCAGGCTTACTCTCAGAAAGTGGGTTCAAACTTGGCTCTAAAATACTCAATGGACCACAGGCTGTATGAGATACCTATTTGTTTTGCCCAGTTCACATCTTTTATGGGGAAGAAAAACTTAAATAATATTATGCAAAGTGTATGTATTTAATGACATTATCCTTGTGTCAAAAATGCTAATTGCATGAGTAGAGCCCTGTTTTTTTAAAATAAATACATGCCGTAAAAAAGAAAGATGTGTTAGTTTTGAGAAGTGTCTCTTTAGTGATCATGCAGTCAGCACCAATTAAGATGTAAATGAACTGCTTTTTAAAAAAGAAGGAAAAACTCCAAGAAGACTCCCTCAGCATGAGTCAGAAGAATAACTTACAGGTGTCTGCTCTTTGATACATAAAGTACTTCGCACCTTTATCTGATTTTACATTCAGCATGAGATGTAAAGTTGAGATAAGAGATATGTAAAGTTGTATCTGCTTCATTCTCAGAGAAGCGAGATGAGGTTTACGGAGCTTCAATAGCTTGACCCGAACTCACATCTTCTGCTGTACTGTGTTGTCACTCAGCCTACCTGTTCGGGTCCCCATTCCTCCACAAGTAACTCTGCCTCTGGGCTGACGACTTGATCTCTCTGTGGGTCACACTTTCCCTGTCTCTAAATTGGGAATTAAGCCACTGCCCCTGGCTCCCCAGCCCCAAGCTAATCGAGATAATACATGAGACCATCTCTCTACCTTTTATTTTGAAGTGATGTAAAACTAGAGTATTTGGATTTAACACAATCTTAAAGTTTGAATTCATAAAGGTTAAGCATTAAGGACAAGATAAGAACAGCCAGTGAGTAAAAAAGTTTCTTTTTATTTGTCGAAATTTAGCACTCAGTATCTCTGCTCTTCCAAAATTGGGTAATTCTTGACACAGAATTAAGCTCAGATTATCACAAAACTGTTAGGAAATAGAGCAAATCTCCTTCAGAGATTTGGATAAAGAACTCAGGAATGAACAAGTTTAAAGAGATCATTTGTGGGTGCCTGGGTGGCTCAGTTGGTTAAGCGACTGCCTTCGGCTCAGGTCATGATCCTGGAGTCCCTGGATCGAGTCCCGCATCGGGCTCCCTGCTCCGTGGGGAGTCTGCTTCTCCCTCTGACTCTCCCCCCTCTCATGTGCTCTCTCTCATTCTCTCTCTCTCAAATAAATAAATAAAATCTTTAAAAAAAAAAAGAGAGATCATTTGTGAGGGCTGCTTGCTGAGATGTGATCGTCATCGGCGTTGAACAATGGAGTTCCAACTGTAATGTTTTTCTAACTCTACGGAGTCACAAACACTGCATGGTCACTGTTGAAGGAAAGTATGTGTATTCCAGTATGTTTTACATTTTGTAATATTTTACCTTTCAGATGAAAGATTTTTCCCTACTTGTTAGACTCCAGTAATTGTATTATTATTATTATTATTTTGGAAAGTCTGTTGAAATTCCACTTGGTCTCATTGGAGATCCGGGAATATTAAAAAATAATGGTTTTTACTACCTCAACAAAGAGATGCATTTATCATCCAGGAGGGAGTATAGAGCTTCTGAAAAATGGTTTAATTACTGGCACAGAGCTAGAGCTGAGCACAACATATTCGAAGCAACATTAAAGATTAACTTTCAGTGGCTCTTGGGACTTCCGTTGCAAACTTTAGGAAATGAGTAGTTAAGCCCTGGCCCGGCATGCCCTCAGCCCCAGTGAAAGTTAGCTGGTGTCTCAGGTTCATTCTCCTAGTCCAGAATCATTGCACAAGAGAAAGGTAGAGAAGCTTGTAAAGTATTATACAAATACTAAGAGCAGGGCCACATTCTTTAACTAGCTTTGTCATCATTCCGTGATTTCCAATTCAGCTCCCAGGTTCACTGCCTTCTATTCGTTAGAAGGGATAGTGCCCAGAGGGCTCTGGCCAAGCAGACCCTGATCCTGATGTTTTCTCATCTCTTCTTAATTCCCCAGGAGAAACAGGGACAAGTAGGGAGACAGAATCACACTTGCAAAAACAACTAACTGTAAAGCCGTAACAATCCTAACAGCAAGTAGCAAGGAGGAAGCCCAAAGAGCTGGTTCTCCTAAATCCTAAATTCTATACCCAAATGCTGCTGCTCCCCTCTGTATTGGGGGGCTGGGTTTGCCAAAACAATAGGGCATTGCATTAAGACGGGAGATACTTGTGATTTTAAACAAAAAGCTCTATCATTTAAGAAGCATGGTATTTGCAGAACATGCCGGTTGGACTTCTTCTCCACAAAGAAAGCATACACATAACTTTTGGATCTCCTCTCTGATTTTCCTCCTGGAAGCTTACTTCAGCATTTGTTCATCTGTAGCCAGCTTTGGCCTGTTTTATATAGGACAAGAACAAATAGGCCCTATAACTGGAATTGCTGAGACTCCAAGCTCTCATTTTCCTCTCCTTTATAGCAGGAGCCAACTTGTCTATTTTTAGCTGCTTGCTCTACCCTCGTCCCCATTTTTGTCCTCCCTTTATTTTAGGTGTGAGCAGTGAAATTCCAGAAGTTGACACGAAGACAGGGTTTAGGATGAATCACAAACAGTAGGATTATTACCTGGAAAATCTAGTTAATTGGACTCCCACAATAATCTGTCCAAGTAGCTGCTGCTGTTCCCCTGCGAATGGGATCTGAGGAGGATTGACAGTCTGTTCTTTTCTGAACACCAGCATTCCTTCCTCCAAATGTCCTAAAAGCCTGTTTTTTTAAATCCCTATTACATAAGATGAATCTCTGTTCTCATTCTGAAACAAACAAACAAAAAGTTGCTTTCTCCTTTGCCGGCTCCTAGTATTTACGGCCTCTCTCCCTTTCATCCATCCTAAAGTAAGTCTTCCCTTTTTTACTCTTCTTTTAGCTTCAAAAAATACTTTAGGGGGTTTATAGGGTTCTTTTTTTAAGGGCATAGATATTTACAAGAAAATAAAAAAGATAACTTTTTTTACACACCCTGCCTTTTTTCTCTAAGATAGAAGCCCCCGGGGGAGAATAGTGTATAATGTGTGTGCTATCCTATTATGTTGTTGGAACCTGCCAATGGTCAAGCAACTGGTTACAATTTTTGCATTTGCAAAGTGGCTGACTTGACTAAGTAAATGGGCAGGAGGCAGATGTCTCAGAAGTACCACCCCACTTTAAGTGAAGTTGGATTTTTTTTTTTTTTTTTTTTAAGATTTAACTTACTGTCTAATGCAATTACCCGTTATCCATTCTAATAGCAAACTGCTCAACTACCTGCTTCAATGGAGGGACCTGTTTCTACCCTGGCAAGTGTATTTGCCCTCCAGGACTAGAGGGAGAACAGTGTGAAATAAGTGAGTATTGACTTTCTGCATTCTCTTTGTTTCATGGGGAGGGGGGCAGAGGGAGCCTCAATACTCCACCTAACCCTATCATTTTATCAGTGAGGAAGCTGAAGCCCAGAGACAATGAATAGCTTATCGAAGGTCTCAGGCCAGTGGTTTCTTTACACTAGATTTAGCCACCATTCATTTTGGCTAAAGGTGGGGCAGTGGGTGCCATAGCTCAGCTCAGATGACTCTGAGCACAAACTCTGACTCAGTTACATCTGGGTTTGGGTTGTTCGGCATGTTGTGTTGTTTCTTGTTAGTGAGTTTGTCCCCTTCTCATTGTGCAGAGCCTCTCGCTTCAGCCTAGAAATGTAGACCAGAGTTTCGGGACAGGTGGATTTGTTTATCTACCTGCAGGCATAGAATTTCTTCCCTGAGTTAGACGGAGCCAGTGACCCATCTAAGAGGAAAGGATAGATTCAAGAAAAAGGGAGAAAGGGTGGCACAGCAATAAAAAAAGAAAAAAAAAGAACAAACTAACAGCACACACAACACGAATGAATCACACAGATGTTAAGTAAAGGAAAAAGTGCATACTGCACGATTCCATTTTTATGAAGTTGAAGAACAGGCAAAATTAATGGATGATAGTAGAAACCAGGATGGTGGTTGGGGGCGCAAAGGAACTTTATGGGGTGCCAAAAATGCTCTATATCTTGAATGATGAAGTATCACATGAGTGTTTGTTTAGGTAAAAAAAATAGCTGAGCTGTGAACTTAGGATCAACGCAGTTATGTCTTCATTGTGCATTCGTGGTATGTTTGTCATGCTCCCACACAAAGAAAGAAAAATGTAAGGGTGGAGTGTGGTAGATAATCACTGTTTTCAGAATCAGGGTATCCAACTGCTTATCCTGGCTCTGCCACCTACCGGCCGTGTAACCCTCAGCAAATCACTGAAGCTCTCTCCTAAATTCAGCAACAAGCCAACTGCCTCCTAGATTGCTTTATGATCCAGAAGACAGAGAACGCCAGTGCTCTGTTCAGGAAGGAGCAAAAAGAATATGAGCATGTCTGCTAAGGGTGCCGTGTCCCTGCCTTTCTGGAAGTTCTGGAATGTAGCGTTTGCATTTCCAGCTGTATTTTTTTTTAAGACTTTATTTATTTATTTATTTATTTATTTATTTATTTATTTATTTATTTGAGAGAGACAGAGATAGCAAGAGAGAGCCTGAGCGGGGAGGAGAGGGAGAAGCAGGCTTCCTGCTGAGCAGGGAGCCAGATGCGGGGTTCGATGCCAGGACCCTGGGATCATGACCTGAGCCAAAGACAGACACTTAACCGACTGAGCCACCTGGGCGCCCCAATTTCCAGCTGTATTGTATCTGTAAAATACTGCTGTGTTTAGTACAACCATAGTTTCTGAAGTGGGTTGCAGTGGGCTCAAAATTAAGTAATATTGACTTCCTAGTTTAACTTTCAATCTCTAATTTATTTGAGTTTTTGTACTTTAATGAGTAGTAGATGAGGTAACCATTTTTGATAGAGTTCAAATGAAATACCTCTGAAGTTTCCATAGAACATGTAATTAATTTTCAGGATGTGGTGTCTGTTCTTATTAATTACCCTGCCCTGATAAAAGATATCTCTGAACAAACTCCCCTCAATTTTCTCCCCGTAATTACTCTCAGACTTCACGTACTTAGCTAGATCATATTTACGAATCTTTGTTCTTGGGCTCATTTCTCTTCATGTAAGTATGTCCTTGGGTTTATGAAATTTCCATTAACAGAGACAATGATTTCTATTCCTTTTTTCCCTAACTGCACCAAAAATGTAGGCCTTTGAAGCCTTCTGATTATCCCTATCACAAGTTATGCTCAAATCCCTCTAGGAAATGTCCTGTTTCTGTTACAAGAACCACATTACTAAGAAAATATGGAGTTGAAAGTGCCTCTAGTACAGTAGAGACAAAAAGTTGAATTATGAGTTCTTATTTTAAAGTTGAGATGTAATTCACATACCGTAAAATTTACCATTTTAACACATGCTATTCAGTATATTCATGAAGTTGTGCAGCATCATTTGTCTCATTCCAGAACATGTCATCACCCACAAAAGACACCCTGTACCCATGAGCAGTCACTCCTCATTCCCTTTTCCTCAAGATACTGGAAACCACTAGTCTACTTTCTATCTCTTGAGATTTGTCCATTATGAGCATTTCATATAAATAGAATCATATAACATTTGCCCTTTTGTGTCTGACTTCTTTCACTTAGCATGATATTTTTGAGGTTCATCCATGTTGTGGCATGTATCATTACTTCCTCTTAATTGCTGAATAATATTCCATTGTATGGATATACAAACCACCCTTTGTTTATCCATTCATCAGTTGATGGACATCTGGGTTGTTTCCACTTTGGGGCGATTGTGCATAAACCTGCTGTGAACATTCATGTACAAGTTTTTGTGTGGACATATGTTTTCAGTTCTCTTGGATATATTCCTAGGAGTGGAATTGCTAGGCCACATGTTAACTCCATGTTCGATTTTTTGAGGAACTGCCAAACTGTTTTCCAAAGCCACTGTACTATTTTACATTCCTGCCAGCAATGTATGAAGGTTCCAGTTTCTCCACATCCTTGACAACACTTGTTATTGTCTGGTTTTTTATGAGATATATATTCTGATGTTACTTATATTTTCATTTCCCGTGGCCTCTCTCAGGACTGATATCTTCTCAAACTTCACTTTGACTTAATTTGAGATACTCTTGCCAGTTAACAAATAACTTCATGGTTAGAAATATCTGGATGTATAGAGTATACATTTACCCCGTTACTTAATGTTCAGAGACATCCCAAGGATCTTCAGTGAACTTTCAGCTAAAAAGTTTACATGGATTATTTATACTGTATTATAAATGAAGTTTTAAAATAACTTAATGGGTTCTTATTTTTATAAAAGTCCTCTGTAATGTAGTGAAAAGAAGGGGCACGTGCATCCCAATGTTCAGAGCAGCAATGTCCACAATAGCCAAACTGTGGAAGGAGCCGAGATGCCCTTCAACAGATGAATGGATAAAGAAGATGTGGTCCATATATACAATGGAATATTACTCAGCCATCAGAAAGGATGAATACCCACCATTTGCACTGACATGGATGGAACTGGAGGGTGTTATGCTAAGTGAAATAAGTCAAGCAGAGAAAGACAATTATCATGTGGTTTCACTCATATGTGGAACATAAGGAACAGAGCAGAGGACCACAGGGGAAGGGAAGGAAAACTGAAGGGGAAGAAATCAGAGAGGGAGACAAACCATGAGAGACTCTGGACTCCGGGAAACAAACTGACGGTTACAGAAGGGAGGGGGGTGGGGCGATGGGGTAGCCAGGTGAAGAGTATTAAGGAGGGCACCTGTTGTGATGAGCACTGGGTGTTATACGCAACTAATGAATCGTTGAACACTACACCAAATACTAATGATGTACTATATGTTGGCTAACTGAATATAATAAAAAAATAAAATAAAATCTATGGGACTAAAAAAAAAAAAGTCCTCTGTATAAAATGTCCTTTATTAAAAAAATTTAGAATACTAAAAAAAAAATTAGAATACTGAATAAAACAATTAAAAATCACCCATAATCCTAAGACCCAGAGATGATAGTTGTTGACACTATTATAAACCATTTTTGTCTGTTTTCTATGTGAAGCAGAGTCACGCATTTACGTTATCCTACAATCCGATGGGCAGAGGAAGTTTAATGTCCTTATTTTGTCGATCCCTAACTCATTGTCTCCCTGGAATCATCCACTGGTTATAGTAAAAATGCTAACATATAAACTTAGTCAAATCTGTTTGCCTTCAGGCAATGCTTAGTCTGTTTTAGGTAAAAATGTGTAATCTTTCAAGTTGGCTCACTTTCCCACTGTCCAATGGATAGAATTTGTTGCAAAATATTTTCAGGAAAAGGAAGTCAATGTTAAAGACACTTAGAGGATTCTGATTTTTAAAGCAATCAGACCTTCATGAGGCTTTGGCTTCATAAGATTTGATTTGGAATGGCCTTGGGACAGTCACCTGTAATCACATTTCTGCTGTGTGATAACCAAGAGAGAACATCCTTATTCCTGGCTGTGGTGAACCTAAGGACTCTCACTTCCCTCTGACCAAGAAAACAAAAAGACCCATGGAGCCAATGAAAAGGTTCTCTCCACCAGTCATTCTCTGTGATACCCTGGCTACCAAGTTCACCTCTCATTGAATGTGGGGAAATTTGGGCTCACCAAGCATTTCACAATAAGTACTGTCTTTTCTGCCACATAATTATTGCCCCATGTCTTGTTTACTTGAAAAACCCAAGTGCATGGCAGAGTACTGTGATATGAACCAATTTTGTACGTACAGTGGGGTCAGATGGTTCATTGATACAAATGGAAATTCAGAGTTAGGCATTCCTTTCCTTTAGGTAAGAGTTGGGATCTTGACCAAATAGTAAATGCTATTCTTTGTATCCAAACCTAGCAAAAGGAACCTTTTGGATTTTTAATGGTCAATGAAAAGGTGGTATTTTATTATTAAGGTTGTTTGATGCCTGTTTCTAGAACATCCCTGCATCAGAAAAACTTAAAGGTGTAATGGTATTCCAGGTCTTTGAGAGACTCTAACATCTCACTATTATGTCTGTATTGTCTGCACGACAATGGTCGATTTATACATGAAGAAAGTACTTTTGGATAAGTGAAAAGAGAAGCAAAGTGTTTCAGCAAGATAATTTGCATATGGAATTCATGTTTATCAAACATAGTGCTCGCTGATAAAACATAGAGTAGCTCACTTCTTTCGAAGGCTCATTTGACCATAAAAAGAAGAGCTTAGAGAATAAAAGGGTGTTGTTTTATGATAAAGATTTCATTTCTTCTCCTTATATATTGTAGTGAGTGTTCTGCTAAAATGTAAAAAAAGAAAAAGAACAACAATAAAAAAATCCAGACCCCTCCACTACCAAAACCTAATGGCTATTTGCTCTCTCTGGAACGTCATCATGCCCGTCACGGGATGCGGTCTCAGCTCTGGGTGAACAATCCTTTTTCTTCTACTTCTTTAAAACATTCAGCCTCAGGATGGCAAATTCTAGATTGCAGAAGGAGAATAAATAGCTTCTGGAATAAGAAGACAATCATTGTATCATTTTTTACATTTCAGACCCCACTCCAGCTCTAAAACCCTGTAACCCAAAGAGCTATGAAAACATTAGCACTTCTCATTTGGCACTGACATAACAGAAAGAATGATGTATTGTGAGCATCTAAGACATTCTAGAAAAAAGCACAGGTGTGGGATGGGGCCCTTTTGGTGCCCTACCTCATATCTCCTCAGCCCGCCTTTCACTCCAGTCACTGCTGGGGGAACCTGTTTTGCACAGGCATAACCTGATTGTACCCCATCTTAACTGCTCCACGCTTCTCCTGCTTTCTACCCAGAGGCTCCTCTGAGTCCTACAAAATCAGTCTACACTCACATAGTGGCAGACTGGAAATGTGAGGAAGTCATCCCATAGGGTGACCCTCGATTAGCGGGAGACAGGTGCCAAAGAACAAATGCTCCCCCTCTCCCTTCTTAAAAGTGACTTGAAGGTGCAGTCTCCATGGCTCCTCAGAAGGACCCTGCAGGAGAGAGCCTGGGTGCCTATAGTAATGACCAACCCACACGCACACTTCTGTGTTGGCTTTTCCTCCTTCCATCCTTTGCTCTCCTTGTCCCCCATTCCGGTTTCCTAGGATCACTTTAGCAAAGAAACTCTCTGCATACAAGCCCTGCTCTCTGGAGCATCCTAAGCTAGGAAAGATACTGCTGGGTGCAGGTGTAGGCCTGCTTTCAGATAGAGTAACATGCAAAGTCAGAACTCAGAGAAAAGATCACTTAGCGGCTTATTCACATCTTAACTTGTACTGTATCTTAAATTACAAGCGTTTATGAATCAGAATTTTGTTCTGTTTATTAAAAAGTAACATAAATGTAGCATGTGGGCAACACATTTATTGTAGCAGATATACATTAGAAATCACAAGTAAAAATACGAGCCCATTTGTTCCAAGAATGAAATTCGAACAGTATCAAAGCCAGAGCAGGTCTGATTAAGTGGGAATAGCTGCCATTTAAAAGCATTTATCCTCTGGGCGCCTGGGTGGCTCAGTCGGTTAAGCGTCTGCCTTGGGCTCAGGTCATGATCCCAGGGTCCTGGGATCGAGCCCCACATTGGGCTCCCTGCTCAGTGGGGAGCCAGCTGCTCCCCCTGCTTGTGCTCTCTCACTCTCTCTGCCAAATAAATAAATAAAATCTTTTTTTAAAAAAAGCATTTACCCTCCAAAGCCCTGCAATTCCTTTGAAAAATGTGAGGACCTCTGAATGAAGCACTGAGTTCCTTGCTTATTTGCATTCTCCTCTGTTTCAGGCAAATGCCCACAGCCCTGTCGAAATGGAGGTAAATGCATTGGTAAAAGCAAATGTAAGTGCTCCAAAGGCTACCAAGGAGACCTCTGTTCAAAGCGTAAGTAGCCATCCACGGAATCAGCCCGGGCTTGGGGATCTCCTCCTACACAACTTCTGGACCTACTGCATGTTGCCTAAGCATCACAATGAACCTTTCTTCACGGACATCTGTGTTCCCTTTATCTAGAACAAAGACATTGTCTGAAACCCATGCATGGGAAAACACAGACACATTCACACGCAAGCAACTCAGCTTTTTAACTATCCGGGGTTTTCTTAAGGAAAATGAGCTTCCATTCCAGCAGTTTCTGAGTCCTACTGAGCCATCTTTTGTGATTGAGAAGCATCAACTTTAGTTTGCCATCTCTCTTGGGCCTTTTTCCAAAAAGTCCCAAACTGACTTAGAGCTGGAGATTGGCTTAGAAAAAACAACAACAACAACAACAAGGGATGAAGCCCAAAATAAAACACATTCCTTTTTTTTTAAAGCTCTTTTTTTTTTTTTTTTAATTTGAGACAGAGAGAGAGCACAAGTGGGGAGGAGGGTCAGAGAGAGAGGGAGAAGCAGACTCTCCCACTGAGCAGGGAGCCCAATGTGGGGCTCAGTCCCAGGACCCTGGGACCATGACCTGAGCCGAAGGCAGACGCTTAACCGACTGAGCCACCCAGGCTCCCCAGTAAAACACATTCTAAAGAACTGCAGGAGAAGCAGCTAATTCTGAACAATGAAAGCTCAGAAAACACTTTCTATCTCCTCCGATTCTAGCTGTCTGCGAGCCTGGCTGTGGTACCCACGGAACCTGCCACGAGCCCAACCAATGCCAATGTCAGGAAGGCTGGCACGGGAGAAACTGCAATAAAAGTGAGTGAGTGGAAGACATCGGGAGAGACCGCCTCTAACTTGTCTTGGCTCCTGGGGCTAATGGATAACCCATAGCTCAGCCCTGCCTTCCGTGTTAGTAAAAGCAGCTTCCCCCTCTCTGCCTCCTCTCCTCGGTGCTCCCCCCTGGCCCCCTCAACTCCTTAAACCTTCGAGTCTAAGTTTTAGTGTCTAAGGGCAATGCAGCTGTGTAAATTATCACCACATCTATAAAACAGCTCCGTGGCTCTTTTCTAAGTGAAATCAGTAATTCAGGTTGATTTGGTCATACAGTGTGGTAACTATGAAAGAAATAACAAGTATAAGAGTTTAAACCAAATATATAGATCTATTTGGCTCTGATTTTATCCTTCAAGATCTATCCGTGAGCATATAAAACATGAAGAATTTTGCTCTTTTAAGATCATTAAATGTTATTGGTTATGGTATACTTTAAATAAGATCTTTTGAGGCCAAAAAAAAAAAAAAAGAAAGAAAGAAAAAAGAAAGAAAGGAAAGGTCTATGGAGTATGGGAGAGAGATTATAATGGAGCTGAGCTTTTTAAAATTTACTGACTACCCAAAATGAGCTAGCTGTAGAGATGATAAACCACTGGCCTGTTTTCGACACAAAATGAAGCTGGTTAAATTCAACCATTTCATTTTGATTGATATCTTCTCTGTTCCAAGCAGGAATCCAGGCGTTGAAGACCTGCCAGTGAGCAGACAGAAAATGCCCTGCCTGGTGGAGCCCAGGTTCTAGCGGGAAGGACAGTCAGTGAGCAAGGGAACAAGCTAAACATTGTGGTTTCGGTACATCTGGCAGCTAGCATTCCGTCTCCTAGCTGTGGGCCCAGCTCCACTTTTCCTTTGAGGGAAGGAAGGCTTCAGTCATACAATAGCCTTCAAATGTGGAAGTTCAGATTGTGCCTGTCACAGTGAGTCTCCAAAATAATGGACACAAATGGAACAGATCACCTTCACATCCAATGTTTTTCTAGATCTGCAGTCTCCAAAGTGTGGTCCATGTAGCCCAGGGAGTATGGAAATGATCAGTTAGGTGGATGGAAAAGACAGATTTGACAATAGTTTTTTATTTTATGTTATTTTATTATATTTATATATAAACATAGATATAAATATATTTATATATCTCGATCCCAAATCTCTAATTTTTGTGCATATTTTATAATGTTCACATTATATTATTATGATGTATATCTAATATACTTATATGTAGGTATACATGCTTTTTTGTTTGTTAGTTTTAAGGCTGGTTGGTGTCTGGTCTAGGCTACACTAAGCCATTGGCTTGAGTCTTGTCAGGCGCTAAATTGACTAGATGGTAGATTGAATTGGCTTCAGGTGGGTGTAGCTTAACAAGCTCCTCTGGAAAATAATTCTTTCCCCAGATAGTAATGGATGAATTGTATCCCTGCAGGGACACACTTGGGGGAAGTTTTGGGGGGGCTAAAAGACCTATAGAAAAAGAACCATTTCTAGAGACACTTTGGGAGAGAGTAAACCAAATCCTTTATGCCACCCTTAACTCAGGATGCAAGTAACTTTTGAGACATCCTCAGGCCTAGGAATGGCCTGAGGTCACACTATACATCCCAGGAGTCAGTTACAGAGATCCTCAGGGACCAATATTTGGGACCTGGTGACCAAGAGTGATGGCTGAGAGTACAGCAGTCACACCTCCAAAAAAAAGGCAAGTCAGGGGCCCTTGGGTGGCATCGATGAGCAATTCGGACAGGTCCACCAGCCCCCACCCACCACCACTTCTCGACCTGCTGCTGAGAGTTTTGTCATCAATGTACCTCCCTCAGATCAAGGCGTTGCCTCAAGAAGATACCCTGGTGCCTGATTAAAATGCAAATGTGTTGTCCAAGAGAGGCCACCCAACCATTTTGTACATTTGCTTAGAGAATCAGAAAGAGGTTTATTTTGACCAGGGGGAGGTGACGAGGAAGCGCAGAGGCACGGAGTTCTGCTGAGAACAGACTCCCAGCGAGGTGACAGTCTGGGAGGTCTCAGGCACCCAGACATGTTACTGGGGAGGAGGACATTGGAGACAGACTTCCCGGCTGAGGCTCACCCTCCCCAGCAGGGAGGTTCGGGCTTCATGGGTGGCGGGGAGAACAGCAGGGTAGGGATTTACTCCAGCGCATTGTTGGCTCATGTTCTGGCTGTTCCTTGAGCTACTAGCCTACATACTGACAATTCAAAGAAACACATTCAGGAACAAAGTATTCTGTTCTCAGTAGTTACTTAATGGCATGCTTGCATTTAAAAACCACAGGAAACAAATGGAATGCCAAACTTGACTCTAATGCACAGGAAGATGGAGGCAGATTTTTTAAATGTGATTGCTGTCTTGGATCCGTTTTAGGAAATCAGTAGAAATGAGTCAGTGCCCCAAGCACCTCCAGAAGTTCACAAGTAGGAGAAAGGGAGGTCTGAAGCGATGGAAATTAGTGCTACCGTCTACTTAAACTAAGCTGGAAATGGATAGATGCCGGCCATGACTGAAACTGACAAATCCCCATTGATAAGGAATCCATTCAAATCATAACCCTTCTCTAAAATGTATCATGGAAGTCCTTACTTCTTACAAAATTCCCATTTTGTATAAATGCAATAGCCACACTTGATTGTATGATCGATATGAAGAGTGGCCGTGTTCTGGATCAATATAATCGAGGCTGGTTTTGCAACTCAGTGAAAACGATCAAATCCTCTGCAGGTGCATCCCTGCTTTGGGGACCTCAGTGCCACATCCTTACCAGACCTTGGGTGGAGAAAATCCTTCACTCGAGCACATCCATCCAAACTTTGCATCAAGAGTTTCTGCATGACCAAAATCTATAGTGAGTCAGAGCTTTGATGGAAGCCAGATTTGATGGAGTTCCTAAAATGGGTTTCTTTTTTAGGAGAGATCTTGAACCTGTAACATCTCTTCATTCAGGTGGCTTTTTGTGTGGCTGTGGTCTTTCACTCTGGGTTGAAAAGGGAAAATGGATTTCATTTGAATGGTTAATAATGAATCTGAAGAGCCTGTTTTTGTAGTTTCTTTTCTTTTAAGCTGTGAATAATTTTACAGGGTACAGAGCCAGCCTCATGCACGCCCTGAGGCCAGCAAGCACGCGGCTCAGGCAGCGCCCGCCTTCACTTAAAAAGGCTGAGGAGCGGCAGGACCCACCTGAATCCAATTACATCTGGTGAACTCCGACATCTGAAACGTTTTAAGTTACACCAAGTTCACAGCCTTTGTTAACCTTTCATGTGTTGAATGTTCAAATAATGTTCATTACAGTTAAGAATACTGGCCTGAATTTTATTAGCTTCATTATAAATCACTGAGCTGATATTTACTCTTCCTTTTAAGTTTTCTAAGTACGTCTGTAGTGGGATGGTATAGATTTCTTGTTTCAGTGCTTTGGAACAGATTTGATATTATGTCAGTTGATCAGGTTAAAATTGTGTCTTTTCAGTTGTGTAGCCGGCGAATAATTTCCAAAATCACAATGCACTCACGGTGTGGAGGGGCTAGGGAACACTGGAGAAGGTAAATAGAACAAAATGCATAAATCAAGGGTTTGGATGGAGCAGTTAACCGTATTGAAGTTACAACATTTCTAATTTTCCTGTCATGTGTTTAGACATTTGTCACATTTTTTAAATTCCCCTTGTTCTTAAACTCTCCATACAATATATTTTGACCTTACCATGATTCCAGAGAATTCAGTATTGAAAGAAAGAAAGAAGAAAGAAAAAAAAAAAGAACATTGTGGCAGTGGCATTTAACAATATAATATATTGTAAACACAATAAAATAGGAACTATAATGTATGGACTTTTGGCATTGGCTTGAAGCAATATAATATATTGTAAACAAAACACAGCTCTTACATAATGAACATTTTATACTGTTTGTATAAAATAAAGGTGCTGCTTTAGTTTTCTGAGGGTTGTATGGAGTGGTCTGTGCATGTGCTATCTTATGGAAAGAAAGTCGGTCGCAATGAAAACTCTGCAGTATCATAAAAAAGAGAAGATATATTCTCTGACCCAGTCCGGCTCCCCAGGCCCACCCAGCCCTCCCAGCCCTCTGCCCCTGCTCCAGCCACGCCGGGCTACACTCTGGGCACTAAGACCTTCCTAGGTTCGTCAGCCCCCATTTAGTTGGCACTGCTTTCAAGAAGTCCTCTCTAACTAGAATGTGTTGAATATCCCTTTAGTGGGAGGCTTCCTAAGACTTTCTGAAAGTGTCAGAATGTGGCAAATGACAAGAGCTACCATTTATTAAAAACCTATTGGTCCCCAAGAACATGATAGCATGTTGTCCTACAATCCAGTGAGGAAGGTATCATTGTGCCCTTTTACAGATAAGAAAACTGAGGTAGGGAGATACATAGCAATTTACCCAAGATCACACTTGAGAGGGACAGGTTTGAATTCATGTCACCTGACTCCGAAGACTTAACACTAGGGGGTTTCCCCACCTTCCTTTTGCTCAGCAAATGCAGAACACGAAACTCCACAAATCCCAGGCAGATACTTTCCAATATATTTTAGTCTCCTCATTCTCCCAAGGAAATGTGGACTTTATGTTATAGATAATCTAAAGCCTATATGTTTTTCTTTCGCTGGGCGATGGCATAATGACTTGTGTGGTTCAGGGATGTGACGTGTTATGGGAAGTGACCAAGGGAGGGGCTAGAAGCAAAGTGAACACGTCTTATTGTGGCGCTGGGCCACGGCAGTCTTCCTCCTCTAAGTAGCCAGAGCCCCGAGTGCAGCTTCTGCTCACGTAGACTTGGCGAAGCAGGCCAGGAGCCAAGGAGCTCACCCTGGGGATCCCAATATGAGAACCAACTGATTTAAGACTTGGAAGTAAAAATCCAGATGTTTGATAATGAGGATTTAAGACGGTGACAGAAAGTTAAGTTTGGGGATAGGATAATAATACTAATAGCTAACAAATAGTACTTAGCTTGTTCTGAGCACTTTACCTCATGGATGAGTAATAAAATGGTGGGGAAGTTAGACTGAAGGCAGCATGACGAACCACAATAGTCTACATTGATCATCTCCCAACCATTTTGACTCTACACTCCATTAGAAATTTCTGAGCCCATACTCCTACATGTGACTATGATTTATTTACATATTTAACTGGTATGCTTTATAAAAGCCAGAAATGTTGAAAAGATAAAAACATAAATAGAAGCTCTAATATTTTCTCCACTTATCCAGAAGACAGTTTTATGTACGCCCGGTAGTACACACCCTCACGGGAGAACTCAGGCTAAGAGGAGAGACAGTAGGATCCAAAATGGCTTTAGAAGCAGAGAGTCTGCACTCAAGAAGGATTTCAAACGTAAGCAAGGGACTGGGTCACTGACTGAATGTAGGGTTCTAGAGAGGAATCTGAACAGTGATGTAAGTGACTAAGAAGGAAGAAGTATGGGCAGTGGTGAGGGTTTCCAGAGATGCTGAGTTTCGTACTGAAGATGTTGAGTTTAATGTGCCCTTGGGACATCTTGGTGGAAATGTCTGATAGGCAACCGGAAATACTGTTATTAGGAGGTTAGTCTGATAATTTATTATTAGTTTTACTGTAAGTGAATAGTACTAACTCTATATTAAATTACTTTTAATATCAATATACATAACAGCTTTATTTGGTGAGGTGTAGTACAATTCACTTGTGTTTTATTGTGTCTTTATTTTGTTTTAAAGATTTTATTGATTTCTTTGAGAGAGAACTCACGAGGGGGGGTTGGGAGGGCAGTGGGAGAGGGAGAAACAGTCTCCCTGCTGAGCAGGGAGTCTGATGTGGGGGCTCGATCCCAGGACCCTGAGATCATGACCTGAGCCGAAGGCAGACACTTAACGACTGCGCCACCCAGGCGCCCCTTTATTGTCTTTAGATCCTGTATAGTTAATACCATTTGCTGCTTTCCTGTGTCTATGTTTATTTGTATAACAATATAGCCTTTACTATTTGGCAAATTGATTGAGCACTGCCTCCCTCCCTCCCCCATATGTATTATGAATCTTCATCCAAAACATGCCCTTTGGTTACTTTGTCGGTTTATGTAGAATCACAACAATGGAGGCCAGCTCTTGAAACAAAGGCCAGTAATAAGGGATATGAAATAATTGCTGTTACTCTTATAAAGCAACCACAAGAGAGGAGAAGGGAGAGGAAGAAAAAAAAGAAGGAAGAGAAAGAGGAGGAGGGGCGCCTGGGTGGCTCAGTCGGTTGAGCCTCCGACTCTTGATTTCAGCTCAGGTCATGATCTCAGGGTTGTGAGACTGAGCCCTGCGTTGGACTCCGGGCTGAGCCTGGAGCCCACTTGGGATTCTCTCTCCCTCTCCCTCTGCTCCTCCCCCCGCCCCTGAAAGAGGAGGAGAATATTTATATAAAATACTTCTAAACAATAATTTAAAAGCTAAAAGAGTAGGGAGTTAAGGTGGTCTGAGAAGATGTATACTGTCTGACAAGATAAAATAAGTAGGAAAAATTAGGCAAGAGGAAATAAAGGCTAAACAATAAAATGGGCCTGGGAATGAGGTTAAGACAGAAGGCATACGGGGACTCCTACACACTTGTGAGAGGTACGTGGACAACACATTTAGCTCTAAGCCCTGCTCCAGCCACCTCAAAGAGGAAACCGGGGCTGGTTATGAGTCCCAAAGACCATAAACACAAAAACTAATCAGTTTCTCAGGAGAAGTTCAACTATACAAGGCACTTACATTAGGGCTCAATCAAGGTAGGAAGGTCTGTGGGAAAGCTGCTTTGGCCTCCCTTCATGTCAATAGTCTTTAAAATATCTCTTCCACATTTATTTACAGAGGAGCTGCTTAAAGAGGTTTAAAAAAAAAAGGATTGCTGACAGGGTTCAGCTTCTCATCCAGTATCCCAGGCAATTTGTCTCTGGTCCTAAAATTCCATGCCCCACCCAGCAAACAAAAGATCTCCAGTTAAATCCAGCCAAGATGCTCAGAGGGAAGTTTATGGAGCATACGGCTGCTTGATCATGCTCCTTAAAATTCTTAGCACCTCCCCAAGTGGCTTCTCCAAATAGTCCCTTTAACTATATATAGGACTCCTCCTAAAGCAAGTTTTGGTAACGGGATTTTTTTCTCATCTCATTCCCTGTCCGGTGACCCTTACGATGCAATTCTAGCTCGCTGGGCTAGGCAGCACCCCGGCTGAGCTAGCCCTTCTGTCAGCTCTAATTGACAGTGGAGAGCAGTGTCTCCTGGGGGTTCTCGCACGGAGGCCCAAGGGTCATGCGTGACACATGCTCTCAGGAGTATCGACAGAGTAACCACAGATAGCACTATTTCTTTCCATGCTCATCAAGAAGGCGCAAATCATCACAGTAAAGTGCGGTTTCATAAAAGCATTTCTACCAAAGTAAGGGAGGAAGAGGGCATAGGGTGAGGTGAGCAATTTTTAAATTAGTTAAATGAGAAACATTGCCATTTCAGAAGAATTTCCTGAGGCAATAAAAAAGAAAGACAAGGAAAGAAAACAAAGGACTATCCAAAGACAGGAGTTTCATCATCATAATTTTCAAGCAGTTTATGCAAGTGGTGCAAATATAAAAGTTTAATAAACCTATTGAATAAATGTCCTCCATATGGCTCAACATAAAAAATAGAAACAATCTACAGGAAACTGACATCATAAAACAAAGTACTCAGGTGTTCAGTAAGACTTTTTTTTTTAATTCTAGTATCGACTCCAGTGGAAATTGAATTTCACCTATTTACTGGTTTATTGTTAATAAGAATCTAGGAATTACAAATGAAAAATAATTTTTATTGAGCTTTGGCATTGCAAAGCTTTTCCTAGGTAACACATTTCCCTTCCTGATCATGTTTGGCTGGCACAACTGTTGAAATTACCTGACATTTCTCAAAAGTCCAGACCAAGAGAAAGCCACTCTGAGACGACAAATAATCCATACAATCCACAGGAGGACCATTGAAGGTTGACTCACCACAGAGTGAATATCAACTTCCCATTCCAGTGACCATAACACTGACCATGGGCTTGAGGCTGCGTCTGGAGCCATAGGTGGGAGAGAAGAGCAAGAGGGAAGTGGAGAGCCTTGGTCAACAATAATCCAAGAGGAGACTAGCTGTCTCATTGGAGGGGCCCAGAGCAAGATGAAAATATGGGTCCCCTTGTTCAAAAAGCATTAAGAATATCACCATGGTGACCACAGGGCATTAAGCCTGCGGTCCTTCTCCATGCAAGGGCCGTGTGCAACTGCACAGTTCACACATCCATGAAGCTGGCCCTGTCTGGGAGCAAGTTCTTAGGTCTGTGGACAAGAAAGTCTAGGTAAAATGCAAAACATCTGCCTCTCCTTAGGCACTGGCCAGATAAGCTCTTCTGTGCCTGTCCCTCTTTCAACTTCAAAACCCAAACCTTGAGAATGGAAGACTCATTCACCATCAAACCAGGTAAGTCGGTGACCATTTACTGAATGGCTTCTGTATTAATACTGCAAATGCAAAATAGGGAAGAAAATATGGGGTAAATTAAGGGGAAAAAATGTATTGCTTTATACTTCAGTCCAATCAAGTTCTTTGAACCTCAGTTCCTGTTTAGGAAAGAATTTGTAGCTTTCATTTAGAGCTCACAAGGGAAAGATATTTTTCAGAATTTTGTGAACAATCTATTTTAACCAAAGCGATAATCTTGGGTTTTTCCAACTTATAACTGCTGTTCTTTATTAGAAGACAGAAAGGCAGAGACCTGGCTGGAATTGGGATCGAAAGCTTTGTTTTAGAAATTAAATTAATCTCCACCCAGGAAAGCTTGATTCAGTGAAGAGCGTTATGACACTCTCCAGAAACCCCAAAGACAAATATCCCCAAAAGCCCTCACTTCAAGGAAACACCCAAAACTAATTTGTGATTATTTTCTACTTTGTAAAGATGAATATTTGCTCCTCTTTAAGCCTAAAACACTCTGGGAAGGAGCAGAAGCGAAGCCAGTTATGGGTCCCTAGTCCATTGGGCGCCATGTTGATTAATCAATCCTTGGCTTGTGTCACAAGAGCTAAACTCCAAGTATCCTACTGGAATTTTAAAGCTGCTCTGCTTTTCAGTCATGTGGATATTCTGCCCCAGCTTGTTTATTTGGATTAAGTACTACTTGGTTTCTAAACTGAACCCAGACTGGGAAGGCACAGATGATGAAGCCGAGATGGGCCTTAAGGTAGCAGTCATCCTGCCTTCACATTTAAGCCACCCTTGAAATGATGATGTGAATACGGGTTATGCCATGATAGCTTGTCTCAGTGTAAGTGGCTACAAATGTGCTAAAGGAAATTACTAGCGGTTCAGAAAAAAAAAAGGACCTTTGAAACAAAGCGTCTGGTTGAAATTGAAGCAAGTTCTAGCTTCCCTGGCCTCAGCCATGTCCACTTCTATGTGTGCACGAGTCCAGGATGACATTCCTCGGAGGGACATCATTGAGAGTTGTAACGGAATGGAGTAACAGGAGAACCAAGAAGGTGGTGTTCTGGTGATGAACTGGCCAAACACGGAAGTAGCATTCCAAAATTTCCAGAGAAGTTTTCTCTGGAAATTTTGGTTCATGGCATCTCTGTCAGGGGGTTTTTAATTCAAAGGCAAAACTGAGGCTAGGGTTTGCTGAAGATCACAAAACAATTTATTATTGCTAACAATACCCCCTGTGTGGGGATTCCAAACTCGTTCCCGAAGAACACCAGTTGTCCAAGAGGACATGATGTATGTGAAAACAGGATTCTGAGGCCAAGTAAGTCTCAGAGATGGGCAGTTCCATGAAATCAGGAAGTTGTCTTTCTAGTAGCGCTGCCCAGAGCCATTACCACCCTATCGTGCATCGTGCATCCCCGAGAGGGGACTAATATGCCGCCTTCCCCCAAACTTACTGGATCAAAGAGAACTTTCTTCCCTAAAGCATTTCCCGGGGAATAAAATTTATTCAGTCTGTGGTGCACAGTCCCAGAATACTTCGGAGTCTCTGAAGTTGAGTCTTTACTGCACTCTTTTTTTTCTTCAGAATTTCTAATGTTATGCTATCTGTTTGGAGCTAATTCAAGGAAAATTGAAACTTACAACTTATAACACAAAGAACTTCCAGGTTAACTGGTGAATCAACTGGTTTTACGTAATTTGTTTATTTTTCCCCTACATATTCCAGAATAAATTGATCTGTTAGATTCTAGCTTTACTCATTTAAAGGAGTATTAGAAAAACACTTTAATTATTGTAAGTATTTTAAAATTTAAGATAAGAGCTTACAACGTATGGAATTAGTTTCATCAACAAAGGATAAAGGGATCATTATAATGAATTCGTTTTCTAGGGGTTTAAGCAGTATCCAACATTGAGGGAGCCTGTGTGAACTACCCAGCTAAAGCACTTCTTTAAGTCAGTTGCCTTTGGACTGTGTTTATGGTGATTCATAAATTCTTGATCTCCACATTGCTTCTTAACTATTACTCAACTTTAAATCAGAAGTGGAGATGTCAGGCAGAGAACAAAAGGTCACCATCTACAGACTAACAGGGAGCAGGGTGTAGCAGGAAGAACAGCAGACTGGAATGAAGAGACCCAAGCTTCAACCCTGCCACTGGCAGGCTGGTGGTTCTCACCCAAGATCCCCAAAATGGGGCTTAAGCTAGATGCTGCCCTCCTCGTGCCACTCTGGGCCTTTTCTTTATTCCTAACACGTGGCTCCCAAGCCCAAAGTGCTTTGAATGCATCAAGCATTCTGATAAAGAGATGGAGAAGCTACCATCTCCTCCATTTTGCTACCAATTCAGTGCTGTTCTTGGGTGCCCAGGCTCTTAAATTTGGGTCTCTTCTAACAGTAATTAGTCATCCCTGGGGACAAGAGAGGATCCTAGGTTAGTGCCAGGGCTTTCCCAGGGTAATGAAGAAAAGTGCCCTAATTTCAGCATTCATAAGAGCTCAACAGTCAAAATAATAGCAGTAGCAGTAGAAATCAGCTAACACTTACATACTATTTGCAGTGTGCCGGGCTTTGTCCCAAGTTCCTTATATACATTAATTTAAATAAGCTGGAGTCAGTTTATACCAGCTCGTGAGAAAGTGTCAGTTGTTACGTTTTTGGAAATTTCTGAGCCAGTTGTTAAACACAGCCATGATTAAATAATTAAATAAATTATTTTTAAAAACAAGGTTAGGGGCGCCTGGGTGGCTCAGTCGGTTAAGCGACTGCCTTCGGCTCGGGTCATGGTCCCAGGGTCCTGGGATCGAGCCCCGCATCGGGCTCCCTGCTCGGCGGGGAGCCTGCTTCTCCCCTCTCCCTCTGTCTGCCGCTCTGCCTGCTTGTGCTCTCTATCTCTATTAAATGGATAAATAAAAATCTTCAAAAAATAAATTAATTAATTAATTAAATAAAATAAAAACATGGTTAACAAATGCTCAAAATGAATCTCTCCCTAATTATTTTACTATATTTTACTATTATCTACATTCTTGAGGTTATTTCAGTGCATTGTAACTGTGTTAGAGGAAATATTATGTCATGGTGCACTGCTGTGCATCCCTTTTCAACTCCATATTCAGTGATGCTACCTTGATGGCTTCAGATTGTCCATGGAGGGAGCATTTACACCACAGAGATTGGCAAATGCTACACATCAAGGGAGGTGGGTGTTAAACCTTTACTATTTAATCCTGACCAAAATTTTATGAAGTTTGTACAATTATTATGTCCATTTTTTAGATAAGGGATCCCATGCACAAAAAGGTTAAATGACATGCCCAGAACCACACAGCTAGTTAGTGGCAAAGCCAGTCCTTGAACACAGGCAATCTGGTTCCAAAATCTACTCTATGATTATAGGCATTGGTTTGGGTACAACAGAAAATAAACTCAAACAACTCAAAAATGGCTGATACGTAATTCCTTCCCAGATGGAAAGAAAAAACGTCCACTATATAGTAAGGGCAGTCAAAGAGAGTTCCTAGAACTTCAGTGGTTGAAAATGAACGACTGAATGAATCTGTGAATGCACTTCATTCATAAGAAAGGTTTTCTCCGAAGGAATTGGAAACCTCTCTGTCCTCTGGATCTGGGCCTATGTTTATGACCTCTCAATATGCTGCGTTTCAGCTTCTACTCGTGCTCCATTCAGCCACCATTTTAAGCAATTAATTGTATTCGTTTCCTGTGGCTGCTGTAACAAATTATCAGAAATGTAGTGGCTTAAAAGAAATTGATTCTCACTGTTCTGGAGGCCAGAAGTCCAAAGTCAGTTTCACTGAGCTGGAATGAGGTGTTGTCAGGGCCATACTCCTTCTGGAAGATGGAAGGAAGAGTTTGGTGTTTGCTTCTTCCAGCTTTGGGTAGCTGTCGGCATTCCTCGGCTGCGGCCACTTCTCTCTCTGCTCTGTGTTCACATAGTCTTCTCCTCTGGGTATCTGCATGCAATCTCCCTCTCCCCCTCTCCACTTCTAATGGTACTTGTGACAGCATTTAGGACCTGCCTGCCTAGTCCAGGAGGAGCTCCTCCTCTCAAGAAGAGCTCCTCCGAACGTCTTTTGCCATGTGAGATCATAGTCACAGGTTCCAGGGCCTGTGATGTGGGTACTATCTTAGGAGCCACCATTCAGCCCATCACAGCCGTCATCGTTAATGACCACAATCCGATTCTATGCTGACGGCTGGAGTTACAAGGGGCTACAAGCAGGATTGCCGTCTGCAAAAAGTCTACAGCTTATAGAGAAAGAACTCATACAAAGAAGTCAATCACATGGAATGTTAAATTGGACACGGATGCGGAAACACTTTGGCAGTTTCTTAAATAGTTAGATATTCTCACCATATGATGCAGCAATTCCGTTCCTCTGTACATACCCAAGAGAAATTAAAGCATATGTCCACACAAAGACTTACACGGTAATGTGCAGAGCAGTACTATTCATAATAGCCAAAAGGTGGAAACAGCCCAAATGTCCACCAACTGGTGAATGACAAATACAATATGGTATATACAAAAAATGGAACACTACTCAACAATAAAAAGGAAAGAAATACTGACACATACTACAACACAGATGAAGTTCATGCTAAGTGAAAGAGGCCAGATACACTGGGCGCCTGGGTGGCTCAGTTGGTTAAGCGACTGCCTTCGGCTCAGGTCATGATCCTGGAGTCCCGGGATCCAGTCCTGCATCGGGCTCCCTGCTCAGCGGGGAGTCTGCTTCTCCCTCTGACCCTCCTCCCTCTCATGCTCTCTCTCTCTATCTCATTCTCTCTCAAATAAATAAAATCTTTAAAAAAAAAAAAAGAGGCCAGATACAAAAGATCACATTTTATATGACTCCATTTTTACAACATGTCCAGGAAAGGAAAATCTATAGAGATAGAAAGCAGACACCTGGTTGTCTGAACCTGGCAGGTGGGAAGCAAGGATTGGCTGCTGACAAACATGAGGGGTCCCACTGGATAATGTAACTGTTTCAAAACCAGAATTTGGTGACGGTTGCACAATTCAGTAAACTCACTAAAAATCATTGAATTGTACACTTAAAATGGGTGACTTTCATGGTATGCAAATTATACTTCGATAAAATTATTTTTTTAATAAATAATAGCACAAGACTACATATGCTAAGGGTAAAGTGAATGATGGCAAGGTTGAGAACTCTACTGACAGAGCAAATCATCAGACAAAGCATGATCTTGGGCTGGCAGATGAGCAAAATTAGGGAGAGGGCCTGCCCAGGGGTGCCATGGAAAAGGTTAGGTTTGGGTCTAGCCTCTGAGGTCCACAGTGTCATCCCTTCTCTGCCTCTTTCATGGACCTCCTGCTCACCCTCCCTTGGTCTGCTGCCTGAAGGCCCAAGGGTCCTGTGGTCCAGTGGACTTCTTCCACTTCAGCTTGGCCCAAGATGGGAGCCTCAAAACATGTCACACACACCCCCTCCACTTCCACATACGTAGCTCTGAGCCAAGCTTGCTGGGACCTCCTCCCTCAGAAGATGTTCTGGGAGACCATCTAGTCGGAACCTTCCAAAACAGAATGATGATCCATGTCCCTTTGGATCCATCCTACAATATTGCCTATGGGCTTTCTCTCAAAAAGGTTGACAGGAAGCTCCAGGCTTCTGTTGTTTAGCTCTGATGAACCATTCACATTGTTGCAAACATTCTATAAAAATGATGATTTTCCATATATTTGGAAATAAACCAGGCACTCTACCCTAGCCTCAGCTTAACCAAGACAGAAATTTTTCTTTCACAAAACTATTAGCGATTTAAAAAAAAAAAAATCTCTGAAAGACCTTAGGACAGACTTCAGAAATTAGATATCTACTGTCAAATTGCAATCTAACAGGATTACAGGTTAGTCTTGGGTCTCAAGTCACATGTTATAAATGTGTGAAGGCTATCATTTGGGGAAATACAGTTTATAATATATACTCTGATGATAATCTCTCTGGGGCCCCAAAAATGATAGTTAACTACTTCATCAGGTTGATGAGGGGATAACACGGAATGTGCAGGGACCAGCACTCACAAGGTAGAACCCAATAAATGATGATGATAACGGGTATTATCACTCTTTAAGTAAAAAGGAAAAGAAGAGGAAAAGTAAATACCCAACAATCATTTGAAAGGTAAATGAAATTTAAACCAAAATGGGATACCATTTTTCAGTCATTCCAACACAGTACAAGTGTTGGAAAGAATGTGAAGCCACAAAGCCACAGAAATGACCATCCACTAGTGGGGATATACACTGATACAACCAAGTTAGAAAGGGGTTTCACATTATTTTGAAAAGTTGAACATACACAGCCTCTAAGAAACAGCAATTCCATACCCTAGAGAGACTTTGCATATAATGCCTCAGGAATCATGAGCGAGAATGTTTGTAGCAATGTTGCTTATAATGCCAAAGAGTTAGAAACAGCCCCACTGCCCATTGACAGTACACTGGATAAATAAATGGCATATACGCAAATAATGAATCATGGAACACTACATCAAAAACTAATGAGGTAATGTATGGTGATTAACATAACATAATAAAATTTAAAAAAATAAATGGTATATACACAAAAGGGAATACTATTCAGCAGTAAAAACAAATGAACTATAGCTGCAGAAATCAAACATTGGCAAATATGAAACACAATGTTGAAGTGCAGAAAACTACACACAGTATGACTCCATTTCCAAAAGAGACAAAATTAAATAATATGCCTTTTGGGGACACATAAAAAACAATGGTTTCTTTGTGAAGGTGCTGAGCAATGGGATTGGGAGGCACTCATTAGGGTTTCAAAAGAATCTATGATGTACTACTATTTCTTAAGCTGGGTGGTAGGTTCGACTGTTTATTTCTCTAAGCATATTATCTTGCTATGCACAGATTATTCCTAATAAAAATAAACCCTAATATTCACAACAGAAAAATCAATAAGAAATGTGATCAGGTGATCCCCAAAAGAAGATACGTCCATGACTAGTAAACCAATTTTTATTTTTATTTTTATTTTTTTTAAAGATTTTATTTATTTGTCAGAGAGAGAGAGAGACAGAGCACAAGCAGGGGGGGAGGCAGAGGCAGAGGGAGAAGCAGGCTCCCCGCTGAGCAAGGAGCCCGATGTGGGGCTCGATCCCAGGACCCCGGGACCATGACCTGAGCCGAAGGCAGCCGCTTAACTGACTGAGCCACCCAGGCATCCCTAGTAAACCAATTTTTAAATCTTCAAATTTAGTAGCAAGTCGTTGTAAAATTTTTTACGGTAAATTTTTTAAATGAGTAGTATTTTTCATCAATCAGATTGGCAAAGATATTTTTAAATAATATTTAATGCATATGTTAATGCAAAGAGATGGACAGTTATACAGTGCTGCTCAAAGTGTAAATCAGAACGGCTTTAGTGCGCCTGGGTGGCTCAGTCAGTTAAGCGTCCGATTCTTGGTCTTGGCTCAGGTCATGATCTCAGGGTCACAAGATAGAGCCACGTGTCAGGCTCACTCGGGGCGTGGAGCCTACTTAAGATTCTCTCTCTCCCTCTGCCCCTCCCCTGCGCTCACTCTTTCTCAAAAAAAAAAAAAAAAAAAAGAACAACTTTTCTTTCTTTTTTTTTTTATTTATTTTATTTTTTTTTAATTTTTTTTTATTCTTATGTTAATCCCCATACATTACAACATTAGTTTTAGATGAAGTGTTCCATGATTCATTGTTTGTGCACAACACCCAGTGCTCCATGCAGAATGTGCCCTCCTCAATACCCACCACCAGGCTAACCCATCCTCCCACCCCCCTCCCCTCTAGAACCCTGTTTGTTTTTCAGAGTCCATCGTCTCTCATGGTTCGTCTACCCCTCCGATTTCCCCTGCTTCATTCTTCCCCTCCCGCTACCTTCTTCTTCTTCTTCTTTTTTTTTTTCTTAACATATATGATCTCACTGATATGAGGAATTCTTAATCACAGGAAACAAACTGAGTGTTGTTGGAGTGGGGGGTGGGGTGGGAGGGATGGGGGTACTGGGTGATAGACACTGGGGAGGGTATGTGCTCTGGTAAGCGCTGTGAATTGTGCAAGACTGTTGAATCTCAGATCTGTACCTCAGAACAACTTTTCTAAAAGGTTACTAAACAATACCTATCAAGAAGGTTTAGCATTTGTTTCTTTGACTCGGTATCAGAAGATCACAAGAGCTTCAGTCAAAGATT
The DNA here is from genome assembly GCF_011800145.1 of Mirounga leonina. NCBI lineage: Eukaryota > Metazoa > Chordata > Mammalia > Carnivora > Phocidae > Mirounga > Mirounga leonina. The sequence continues at coordinate 15,365,882 of NW_023270314.1, forward strand.
TAGATTCAATACAGCATTGTTCACAATAACCAAAAATGCAAAACCTTTATCCATTCATTTGACAAACATTTACTGGACACCTACCATGTGCCAAGTATTGTTTTGGGCACCTGCAATACTTTAGTGAACAAAATTGACAAAAATCTTTACCCTCACAGAATTTACATTATACTGGGAAGAATCAATACTAAACAGTAAACTTAGTAAATAGCTAAAGTAAAATAGTACATGAGAGAATAGATGCTTGAAGAAAAAGAAAAAGCAGAGCAAAATAAGAGGGATTAGGAGTGGCTTTCCAGCCAGATGAGGAGGAACAGGTTGCTTCACCAAGAAGAGGACATTTGAGCCAAGTTTCAAAGGAGGCGAGATAGCTAGATAGTGGGTCCTTGGGCACTGGAGGCAGAGGAAACAGCTGGTGCAAAGATGTCACTCGAATGACAGCCTGTCTGGCAATCAGAGAACAAGAGGGAGTCTAGTGTATATGGGGAAGCCTGAACAGGTAGAGGAGTAGGAGAGGAAGCCAGAGACCCAAGAGAAAAGTGTGCGGGGCAGTTATGAAAGGCTTCAAAGGACTTAACTCTCGGCAAAATAGGGAGACTTTGCTGGGTTTAGAGCAGAGAGCCATGCTGTGACATATTTTACAAGGATCCAAGTGTTCAAACAATAAGGAAATAACTAAATAAATTACAGTAAATTTGGTGCTTGTTTATAGAAGGAGCTCAGAAAATATTTAGAGGACAGATGAACATAATGGAATATTATACAACCATTAAAACTATAACTTCAAAGAATACCCATGACCTAGGGGCACCTGGGTGGCTCAGTCGTTCAGTGTCTGCCTTTGGCTCAGGTCATGATCCCAGGGTCCTGGGATCGAGTCCTGCATCGGGCTCCCTGCTTAGCGGAAGAGTCTGCTTCTCCCCCTCCACTCTGCTCTTTACCCCTGCTCATGCTTTCTCTCTGTCTCTCTCTCGCTCACTCTTTCTCTCAAATAAATAAATAAAGTATTTAAGAAAAATATTCAGGGCGCCTGGGTGGCTCAGTTGGTTAAGCAACTGCCTTCGGCTCAGGTCATGATCCTGGAGTCCTGGGATCAAGTCCCGCATCGGGCTCCCTGCTCAGCGGGGAGTCTGCTTCTCCCTCTGACCCTCCCCCCTCTCATGCTCTCTCTATCTCATTCTCTCTCTCAAATAAATAAATAAAATCTTTAAAAAAAAAAAAAAAAAAGGGGTTTCCTTTAAAAAAAAAAAAAGAAAAGAAAAATATTCAGTGACCTGGAAAAATGCTTATCACAAACATTAAATGAAAAAAAAAATCTGTTTAAGAAGTTGCACGTATGCTACAACTCCAATTTTGGAGACAGATAACAGAAACAAAAGTAGATAAAAATTATAAGGAAATACCATCAAATATGAAATGGTTTTAAGTAATTGGTGAAACTATAGATGTTTTTATAGCATTTGTATTTTCATGTATTTCTGAATTTTCTATACTAAAACATATTACTCTTATAATCAGAACAAAAAATAAATGCAACTTTTTAAAAACCTGCCACAACTACAAGGTATTCCTTATGACTTCTAGGGTGAATGTCTGGAAATACGTCCATTGATCGGAATCATTAGATTTGTTCTGGGTTCGCAGGAAAATGGAAGGTGTTTGATTCATTGGCCGAATTTAGCAGCAAGCAGCCTGTAGTTCATCAGCGTGGCTGTCACCAGTAGTTCAATAAACCCATTGGAATCACTACAGAAGAATTTCTAATGGGATCATGGAAACAATTTGGCTGGTAAAAAAAACACATGATTAAAAAGTCATTACATTATCTACCAGGCAGGAGAAGAATTGCCTAATTTAACCATGAAAGTCACTACAAAAGACCAAAATAATTACAGTGTAAATGGATACCCAAAATATGGGTTCATTTGATTTTAATGATACCTTGAAAGAAAATTATGGGTGCGGGGTGAGTTTGCCAGAATCACGTAAAACAGCTCATTAGCACCCTTACTGGACTCAATCGACCGTTCGGATCTGAGGCAGCACCCTGTCCCCCCCAACCCCAACCAGAGCCCCTTGTTGTTATTTTCATTCTGGTGTCTGGGTCTGCTGTCTTCAGATGCCTGCGACTCACTGAAGGCATGCCGGAGGACAGGTTTCCCCCGAGATGCAGCTCCTTTGAAGTTCCTACAAGGCTCAATTTGTAGCAGCATTTCATCCTTCTGTAGCCAGGAACACGTTGAGCCATCAGAAAATGTGGTAATTTGGTCTATGAGGCACATGGAGTGATGAATAAGAAAAGAGTCCTGAAGAGAACCCGAAGTGGGATTTCCACAAAACATTTGCAGTGCTCCCAGAAACTTGCTTTCCCTTCCTAAAAAGAAGGGTCCATGGCTGCCCTTTCCTGAGGAGCTGGAGCATGTCCTTGTACACGGGCATCTTCAAATCCAAAGCGTCTTACCCAGCAATGGCGGTGCAGAGCTAAGTAGTTGCTCATTTATTTAATCAGGTGCTAAAGTTCAAAGGGGAGTCAGTCCCTGCACTAAGAAGTGAATCGGAGGCACCTGGGTGGCTCAGTCAGTTAAGCGCTTGCCTTCAGCTCAGGTCATGGTCCCGGAGTCCCAGGATCAAGCCCCGCATCAGGCTCCTTGCTTAGTGGGGAGCCTGCTTCTCCCTCTGCCCACTGCTCCTTCTCTCTCTCCCCCCGCCCCGTCTCTCAAATAAATAAATAAATAATATTTTAAAAAAGGAAGAAGAAGTGAATCATTGCAGAGGAAAAGTGGATCGTTTGTTACCCTTCTACAGGACAGAGGGTGTTGTGGGAATACAATGAAGAGGCCTGAGCTAGAGAGGGGAGAGGTGGTTATGTTTCCTTGGACAAGAAATGCCTCAAGTTAATTCCAAACAAGTTAGGTGGACAAGAAGACAATGAGATCGTTCATATGATGTCTGCCACAAAATACTCTGAAAATCAGCCCAATATTGCTGGGCTTTATCGTTATTGCTGTTGTTTTGTTTTTATGAAACCAGCTTCTCCCTCTAGTTACAATCCATGCGCAGCATGAAGTTCTTGTATTTCACTGGTTTGAGATGACAAGTCTTACAACTCCCAAGGTCGTGTTTAAAAAAAACTCAACTGAGTACATTTCAAGATCGAATTGGCTTTACTCAATGATTCATGAATCAGCAGCATCCCATTTAGCAAGCAGAAAAGAGCTCCCAGGAGCTGTACAAAATGAAAGACTTTTCTAGGCAGAAGGAGGCAAGGCAATGAAGTTGTTCTAGCAAAGAATGGATTGTTTCAGGCAGGGTCACTTGTGGAAGAAATGTTGATAACAGCATTGCAACTGATGTTCTGTGTTAGGACCCCTGATTAAGCACCTCAAATAGGAAAAGAGGCCCAAAACCTGGCCCCAAACTCCTGAAGAGTGCCTTCGGGTTGGTAGGATCTTTCTGAGGTTGAAAAAAATGAAGGACTCTGGAAAAAGCAGGAGTGCTGTGCGGGTGTGATAAGAATGGGAAGGCAGTGCCACTGGAAGACCCACCAGGCCAGCTCCCCGGGGCTGGGGGTGGGAGTGGGGGGGAGGGGGGTAATGGAAATAGAATGCCGCCCCTTCCTCACCCCAACCCTCTCCACAGCAACAGTGTAGCCCGGCTCTTGGGTGTGACCAGGGTCCCTCTGAAAGAAGGAGGTGTGGCAGCCTGGGTTTTCCAGCGATTCTCCTGAGAGCTACAAACTAAAGGCAGGGTCATCTTCTCCTCACTGAAGCCATTACCCGCCTCTTCAATCCTCCTCAACCAAGATGGATTGGCCAGGGTTACCTGAATTAGTAACAAGACTTATGGTGAATACTTCCCTGAAAACTATGATAAAAAGAATCAGATATTTCTCCTCACTGGTCTGAAGGGATATCTCTTTCTCAGTTAAAGTCAAAGGATATGAGTGAACCGTCTAAATAGTAGAATATGATAAGCGTTTTAAACAACTATGTTGACTGCATTCTTCTGGGCCAAAAGGTGGGGGAAACCTCTCCTGCCCCCTCCTTTCCCGCTCCTTTCTTTTTCCTTCCTTTCCTCAAGAATTCACTCCTAAAGCCATGAGGTGGGGCAGACCAAATATATTAAGGATAATGGGAGTCAAGTCTCTCCTTGTCAAAGGAGGAAGCTACAAATATGAACCTTGAGATGTTTGTGTTGAATTAGAATCAGGGGTATGGATGTGAACTCATGGTTTTCCATATAAAAGCTAACTATAGAAATAAAGATTGTGGGGGGGGCACACGTGTGTGCTTATGTGTGTTACTCCTTGGAAAAATGGCTCATTCCCCGGCCGGAGCAGGAAAAAAACAAGACGAGCCTGGAACATCTTATGCTGGGAAACACAGCACTCAAAGAATGATGAAGACATGTCAAAGGACACAGAATCCAACTTGAAGGGGGTCCACTGACCAAACTGAGGGACAATTAAATTAGAGCATCTAATGCAGTATAGCCCACTGAATACATAGGAAGGAAACCGTGAGTCCTTACAGACTTAATAAATGAATAAATTGAAAGTTTGATGATGAATGGGCTATTTACATAGTTTCAGATTAACGCCCCCAGAATACATGTGAGTAACTATACAGTAGGGAAGCCAGGTGCACACTACCTTAATCACATCATCAAAGTGAACATCACCAGTCACTGGACAAATTAAAGCCCTGTGCATCCAAGAGGATGCCATGCGAGAACATAGCCTCACTTCTGTGACTTCCTTGCCGAAAAGGAATAACCAAAATGTAATCATGACAAAACAGCAGACTAACCCAAATTGAGGGACAGTCTACTAAACAACCAGCCTATAATATTTTAAAGTTACGAAAATCAAGGTAAAGACTGCAAATTTGCTGCCGGGTAAGGAAACCAAAGAGGCATGATAACGAATGGCATGCATCATTCTGAACCGGATCTCTTCGCCATGAAGGGTGTTTATTGGGTCAGTTGGTGAACTGTAGCGGAGACTAAAATGTAGACCACAGTGATGTATGTCTGTTCATTTCCTGACTGGGATGGTTGTACGGTGGCCACGGAGGGCAAAGTTCTTGTTGGTTGTGTGCAATATGCATTCAAGTATTTACAGATGAGTGGCATTCTCAGCCAGTTCAGAAAATATGCTTTTTATGCAAAAAACGATGGTTTTTATATCATCATTGCAAACTTTCTATAAGTCTGTGATTGTTTACAAGAAATTTTAAGTATTTTTTTAAAGATTTTATTTATTTATTTGATAGAGAGACAGAGAGAGCACAAGCAGGGGGAGCGGCAGGCAGAGGGAGAAGCAGGCTCCCCGCTGAGCAAGGAGCCTGATGCAGGACTCGATCCCAGGACCCTGGGATCATGACCTGAGCTGAAGGCAGCCACTTAACCTATTGAACTACCCAAGCGCCCTTAAGTATTTTTTATATCAGGATAAATATGTCCTGTGATGACAACGAAAATACCAGACAGCAAGGCTCTCCTACAGATACCAGAGGGCCTGGCTGTTCTACCTACTCTGGGTAAGACAGAACCTTCTGGAGCAGTTCTGTGTGTTCCTCCAGAGCAGCTGGGTCTCTACCCTTGAAGTCTGGTTTTCTCTCCACCATGGAGCTCTTGTCCCAGATGATTTACCTTTGTGATTAGCATGGCTTCTCCAGGCTTAAAAATCCATCCTGTGCTAAAGAGAACTTAAAATACAAAAAGCCAGGCACCTGTTCGTTGAGTTTCTTTTGCCAAGTAGCACAGAATTGTTGCCACTAGTTGACATCTGTAAGCTCTGTGCGTACAGTGGCTCATTGGTCAGAAGCCAAAACTTCTGAAGGACGACAAATGGTTGGTGCTAGGACACCAGGAGAAAGCTATTCCTTTTTTTTTTTTTCCATTGAACAAATATTTATCAAGTAGTTAATTTGAGCCAGACATTGTGCTCAAAGAAAGGGACAGAGTTAAGAATAAAAACCCAATCTTTCTCCTCAAGGAGAGTACAACCTAGGGTACTTTCTAAAGATCACATTTTCCATATTGAACAGTAACATATATACACGAAGCATGCAAATCATAATTGTACTGCTCCATGAATTTTCATGAACCAAACACACCTGCGTAATGAGCACCCAAATCAAGAAAGAGAACATTACCACCACCTAGAAGCATTGTTGCTCTTTCCAAACACTACCACTCCTCCCTGACCTCCTGATTTTTTAGCAAAGCCTAGTTTTGCTGGCAGATCTTCACTTTTAAAGGATATTTCAAGGAGGACACCTAAGTCCTGGTTCTTCCAGAATGGAATTTCTCCTCCTGGGGACCAGGATCATCCAGTGCTAACATTATCTCCTTGCACAGTGACTTGATTCTGCTTCTCCCTAGTGCTGGGAGCTGCTGATTAATGGTTATAATTTGAGTTTTGCCTGGTATGGACCTGGATGATAATTCCCCTATGAAAGAGGTTGAGCAGAACTGCTGAATTTGGTTGCCAGCAGGGCGTCCCTTTCTTTAGACCAGATGCAACATGGCAGGATACAGCAAGCATCCATCTCATACGAAGGCCTAGTGGCAACCCTGAATGTATGAGTTGTTTGGGTTGGCAAAGTGAGTGGAGAGGCATAGTCAGCTTTATCCATGGCAATTCAACTCATGGGCTTGCACGATTCTCAGGCGTCCCCAAAAGAACCCAGCCCTTGCTTCTTTAATAGGAGGCCTTAAGGAATACCTCCCTAATTTCCTGTGGTGGTGCTGCCCCCTTGGGGCTGCTCACTTGTATGTCAGAAGATCCCGCCTCTTCTCAGGGACTGTTCAAGTGCCCTTTTATTTGTGTAAGAGAAAGCCCCATAGAGCTCAAAAGGAAGGAGGTGTATATCCTCAGCTAGGCCAGTTAAAGTATCTCTAGTTTTTAAAGAAATTTTGAGCAATTGCAGGGCTGTTGAACCCCTCTCATCTTGAGGGCTGCCCAGAGATGGAGTCCATTCCTCATGGAGGTCAGTTTCCTCCTTCATCAATTCTTTCCTCACATCCTCTTTTCCCTCTCACTCTGACCTGTTCTTTCTTTTTACTTTTCTCTTCCTTTCCTTCCTATCTTTTTCCTCTCACTCCATTATTGTTTCTAAGGCTTCTACTTGGGCCTCATCATTTGCAATCATATAAAGAACAGAGAGAAAGGAAGACAACTCTTCCTCCAGAAGAGCGGTAAGAAGGAGGAGAACACTCCTACAGATGGCAATGTTCCGTCACATGCATTTAGCAAATAAAAACTAGAGACACATATTGCCATTGCAGGGAAAGAAAAATTTCTCCTCTACATTTGGGTCTCTGGCTGGGCCTAAGAATTAAACTGACATGAGACAGATTAACAGGATGAAAAGCATACAAGTTCTAGTTATTTTTTTTATACTTGTACATTGGAGCCCTCACAAAGAAAAATGAAGAAGCAAAGAAACAGCTAGAGTCAAACATTTCCACATGAAGTTAGACAAGCAGTACTTAATTGTGAGCACGTGACAAGGCAACGGGGCTTAGGCTCGGGTAGTTAATTATGGAGAGGCGACTAGAAAGATTGGATTAGTTTAATAGGTTTGTTTGCACAAATTTCTCTTGGCCTTGGCTCCTCATCCCTGGTGATAAGAATGTTTCTTTTCTTCTCATGTAGGTGGAGCATCTTCCATATGGGCACCCCATCTCCTGCTTTCAGGAGGAAAAAGGAAGAGTGCCCTCCATGCATCTGCTGTTTCTCAAGTGTCTTTAACTCAAAATAATCAATATGCCGGAACAGCATATTTTGGGGGTGGTGTCTTCTAAACTCTTTCACTGTATAGGAAATGTTTTACATGACGTTTTCCTTTTAAAGAGAATTCTGAGGAAGTTGCCAAAAGGGATGACTAAGAGTCCTGTCCATGGGGAGGAATAAGATAAACTTAAATCTGTAGAATATTCAATTTGATGGCATTTCCAGAACTTAGAGGGCTCTGAAAAGTCTTCCAACCCAAAGCCTTCATTTTACAGATTAGAAGGCAGTCCCAGAGATGCTGATCTGCTTAAGGTCGCACAGGTAGCCAGTAGCAGGAACCCACATCTGAAATGTCCCAGTATAGTGCTCTTTCCCTTGAGACTGTTCTTGTAAATTGGAAAAACACACAAACCAACTTCCTCAGAGGTGTCCTGCTTAAGTGGCAAGCTTCACCAAGTTGGAAAGTTAAAAATTATAGTATCATTTGTGAAAGCATCCAACAGAACTTAATCCAGCCTTCAGAAAGCACAATATAAAGGAATCCTCTTCCTTATTACCTTAAATTACGGGCAGCACATTTAGCGATCTTTCCCTAACTTGTTTAGGAAGTGTTGAAACTTTTCTGGGGAGTCCTAACTTTTTGTGTTCCTGTGGTTTGTTTGAAATTCATTACCCTTTTTCATCCCCTGTGATCCCTTTCTCTCCCTCCTCCTTCTTGGCCCTTCCACCCCACCCCAGCCCAGGTCAAATCTGAAGGATCTGCTAAGGGAATATCACAGCCACCAAGGACTCATCATCATCATCAAGATTGATCCCATATGGTGTCTACAAAGATGAGGGGCGAGGCCACGGTGCTTGCGAACTCCACAGGGACGATGTGGGAACACAACCCCTTTTGTCTTCATTCCCAACCCCTGAGATGAGCTCAGTCTGCTAGAACCAAGAATTTTTACTCCCCTGGCTTCACTAGAGCTTCCAGCCATGTTTTTTCCATTTCTTCAACTGCATTTCAAGAGCAGTGGGATTCAGAGGTTTGAAAAGCTTTTAAAAATACATTTCATGTGATCTCGTGCCTACAGAATTCATGCTCCAATTTACCTTTGAGCTCTTGCCTATTCTTACTAATTCAATTGTTCCTTTTGTGTCTATAAATTATATTTGGATTTTTTTTCCTTCCCTCCAGTTTGTTTAGTTCCCAGGATAGAAGAATTCTCATCTCAGGCTCTAATTACAGCCCCAGCACTAATCTATCATTTGTTCCCAAGATGTTTGAAGAGGTGTCTCACTGAGTTCTTCCCTTTCAAGCTGGCCTCTCAGAATGTTAGCGGAGATTTCCAGAATCTTCTTCCATTAACCATGTGTTGATTTGAAATCTGAATGTTTTTCCCCAAGTTATGTGCTACAATGGAGGCAGGGAGCCACAAAAGATGAAGCACACGCCAACATTATCCTTATAGCATTGGTGCCTGAAGCTTCTTGTCTTCAACTACAAAATGACAGCTATTAATAAAATTTGAGTTTATTTCTGTTAAAGAAAGAAGTGACTTACTGTCTAGTTTATTCTCATCGTCTTTGGCCAGCTGTGTTTGGAGAAGCCAGGAAAGACTTGCTGAAGAAGGAAGATTTGTCTGGTTCAACTAATTGCTTGCCCAGTTACCCAAGCATTACGACTCATGCCAATGGCCACAATATTGAAGAGTCAGCCAGAAATGGACATGAAAGAGAAAGGAAACATAAAAGCAACTCTACTCTAGTAAACTGCATTGCATTCAAGGAGGGGAAGGACAAACAACTCAAAACACAACCTTAAAATGTGCTCAGCAAGAAACAAACTGCCCACTGGGGGCCTCTGGAACTTCCTTCTGAGGCAAAGTTCAATTATACACTGAAGTACTGAGTTACTGAAGGCCAGACCATGGTGAAGGAGAGCAGGCTCTCTCACCTTATGGAATGCAGCTATGAAAAAGATTTATCACGTATCTGATGGACTTGCCACATGTCGAAGACTAACTTTTATTTTATCAATTCTTTCCCTTTCTTCCTCCCCACCCTGACACAAAAAAAAATTGTAATTGTGGTGATAGGAAAATGTCTGTAATAATTTTAACATATGTGAGATTACCCAAGAGATATATCATATGTAGGTGGTTTCAGAATTTTCATTAATCCACAATCTAGGAATGTGATATTTTACAGCCTGTACTTTCATACAGTACAAAGACAGTGAATTCTTAACAGACACTAAAGGGCAGTCCCTCGTTTTCCAGCATGCTCCTCACATTTCTCCAGCTGAGTTGTTCAAATGCAGAAAAGTAACTTGTTGGATGCTCAGCTACCAGCTTCTTATCCAGATCCCCTTCAGAAAACAAGTATATTCTGTTTGCATGAAGTTTACAAAAAATAGGATTAGGAGCAAGACATTATATTAAATTAACTGATTGGGCAGGAATGGCACTTGTTAATTTCCCTTTGTTAGATTTGCTCTACAAATCTAACATATATATCACTGAGTTGAACTGTCTCTGCAGGGTAGGCCAGGCAAATCCCTGCAATGAATTTCCTGGGATGGCCATTTACAGCTGTCTTTTTTCTTTTAATTTTTTATTGTTATGTTAATCACCATACATTACATCATTAGTTTTTGATGTAGTGTTCCATGATTCATTGTTTGCATATAACTCCCAGTGCTCCATTCAATATGTGCCCTCCTTAATACTCATCACCAGGCTAACCCATCCTCCCACTCCCCTCCCCTCTAGAACCCTCAGTTTGTTTTTCAGAGTCCATCGTCTCTCATGGTTCGTCTCCCCCTCCGATGTCCCCCCCTTCATTCTTCCCCTCCTGCTATCTTCTTCTTTTTTTTTTTCTTAACATATCTTGCATTATTTGTTTCAGAGGTACAGATCTGTGATTCAACAGTCTTACACAATTCACAGCGCTCACCATAGCACATACCCTCCCCAGTGTCTATCATGCAGCCACCCCATCCCTCCCACCCCCCCACTCCAGCAACCCTCAGTTTGTTTCCTGCAATTAAGAATTCCTCATATCAGTGAGGTCATATGATACGTCTTTCTCTGATTGACTTATTTCGCTCAGCATAACACCCTCCAGTTCCATCCACGTCATTGCAAATGGCAAGCTCTCATTCCTTTTGATGGCTGCATAATATTCCATTGTATATATGGACCACATCTTCTTTATCCATTCATCTGTCGATGGACATCTTGGCTCTTTCCACAGTTTGGCTATTGTGGACATTGTACAGCTATCTTCTTTATGTAAATATTAAGTGAGAATGCCCCGTTTTTTTAGGAAAAAAGCATCTGTTACCCATAAGCCCTTGTGCTTTTGAGCTAAGTGCCATTGCTAATCTGCTGTCACCTTTAACCTTCTTTCTCCTGGAATACAATCTCTGCGTGTCTTGTTGAAGCAAGGCCCAATGTCAAATGAGTATCTTCTTGCTCCAACCCGATTCATTGAGGTTCTGCCAACAGAACAAGCATAGACCTGAATGTAAACTAGAAATATTTCACCATAATTCAAGACTAAGTGCAACCCTTGTCGAGAATTTAGAGATATGAAGAACTACAGAAGGGAATTTAGCTCATCACCTTTGTCACTATAGACCGATGCTCAAATAATCGCGAAGAGGTTTCTAAATTTTTAAAAATGAATCAGTAGTTATTGAGTGCCTCCAGTGCCAGCAAAAAAAGAAGTATGAAACACCTCTTTGCAAAAGGAGTTAAGAATGTAACGGTAAAATGAGCTATATAAACAATTACAGACAGTTACATGATCCTGCCCCACTAAGCTCCCCTACTGTAGTCACTACTGTACCTTCCCCCGTCTCAATTGGCTCCAGGCGTGCTCATCTCCTTGCTGTGTGCAAATCAAGCCCCCCACCTTAGGGCAGTTGCTATACCTCTGCCTGGAGCATTCATTCCCCAGATGTTCAAATGGCCAACTCAGGCATCTCCTTCAAACCTTTGCTCAATACTTCTTTCTGATTGGGGCCAACCCTGACCATTTATTTAAAATTGCATCCTGCCCTCCAACCCTACACTCTCCATCCTACTTGCCCTTCTTTCTCTTTTTCAGTAACATTTATGATCTTCTAATATACTATATAATTTATTTATTTTCTATGTCTATTAGTTCTCTCCCCCCTCCTCACATTATGTATGGGGAGAATGTAAACTTCATAAAGACAGGAGTCTCTGTTTTGATCCCTGACATATCCTGAGTATACAGACTAGTATATACTGGTATATTAGAGGTGTCCCATAAATATTTCATGAATGTATAAGTAAATGGCTCAAGGAAGCAGAAGACCATATAAAAACCATCATAGAGGCATCCAACAAGAAGTAGAAGCTCCTCCTTTGCTGGGGACATTTTGAGGGAAAGAAAGGGAATAACACAAAGTGGTCAGACTATAGGGCCCTGGCTCTTCCTTGGGGCTGAAACCCTGTGAGAGAGAACTGTGTGGCTGTAGGAACTCCCATGAGGCACTGGCAAAGAGATTCTAGTACAATTCTCTGGGCATAGCTCAGGAGAGTACTTTCCCTGCCCACATGTTTCTTAGGTTCCCCCTGTGCCCAAGGAAGGAGAAAAAGAAGGAGTGAAAACCTTTGGGAAAAAAATACAAGTACCCAAAGACACTGAATTAGACCAAAATTGGCTATTTTAAACTGTTTTTTTAAATGAATTACTTTTATAGATTTATAATTTTAAATGTCTTCCCCACCACCAATAGGAATGAGGCCTATCATAAAAAATAAACAAAACTACTTTAATTTTTGGCACATCTGAGGTGTAAGACATAAACTCAACCCTGCTGCATTTGCTTATGTCTGTCATTAAGCGTCATGAAGAAAGGCCCTATCTATTTTGTTCAGTGCTATATTCCTAGCATCTCACAAAGTGCCTTCAGTGTGGTAGGTGATAAATACCATTGGTTGATTGGATCAGTGGTTTTCTTAAGAATGAAGCAATAAATTCATTCCGTATGTGTTCTGGGGTCAAACTGCCTGAGTTCAAAGCCCTTGCTTTGCCAGGAACAGTGTAGACAGTGGAATAATCATATCTTTATCCTGTTGTGGCAGAATCATTTATTGAGATTCTAATTTGTATTTTACTGTCATCATATTTTTTCTATCCTATTTGAAGCATGCGGACAGAAATTCATGACTCTGAGCCTCAAGGGAGGTTTATGTTGAAAGACAGAAAGGTTAAAATGTAAGCCAGCCAGCCTGGCTAGTGATGAAGATGCATCCTCCACCTTGGTGATGTCAAGAAAATGGCGAGTTCTTAGAGAAAGAATGGACTACATGGCCCAGTAACTACCCATTCTCAAAGGACCATGAGGATCTGGATGGTGAAGATATCAGTAGCAGTGACAGGCTGAAGATTAGGGGCACATTTTCTATTTTCTAAGAACCACATAAGATTTTTTTACAACCCTGGGTAAGACATGTGCGCCCTCTTCATTGAGCATAAATTTCTTGCTGTCACAGCATGGGTGTGGGGATTGCTTCTGAGTTAGATTTGATTTGACAAAAAGAAAACAAAGACAAGTGGCCTCTTTTCATACCCACATTATGGAGACGTATTCACATCATTACACTATTACTTTTAAAACTTACAATTCTAGAAACATAGTGACCCCACAGTTCCTCCAAGAAACTTCTCCATGAAAAATTCTAAATGTCTCTTGGAAGTTGGATAAAGGGGGCACTGAATTCAACTTAACCTCTTTCTAAAGTCAGCACAACATACTCCTGGGAGAAATCTGACCAGAGCTCAGTGTTGGGAGTGCTCATCCAGACACCCCTGGTTAGTGTCTAGGAGTTTGATCGGCTGCGGTTTGGGTTCCTGGGGTGGAGACTCTGGTTGGTAACATGAATACTTCTCAAATAGTTCTGCTCTCCAAGGAGCTTGGGAAGACATTTTCCAATCTTCACAGTTTCTTTCACATTTATTCGATTTTCAGACTTTAAGCCTAAATCCTATAATCATACCCCCACAAAGCTAAGTTTTCGAGTTTAACTGAAAATTGCATTAAGTTTTTTAAAAAGCCATTCTCTACATAGAAATGAATTTTCCTTCTTCCCAGGGCTCAAAAGGGCATGAAGAATTTCTTTAATTTAATAAGTGTTTTACACTTAGCTTAAGATGAAACCTCAAAAATATGTTTCTTTTCCCTTCAATTAATAATTACTAGAGTCTGATCGGTCTTTGAAAAGATACTTCCTGTCTCCTCCCACAAATCTTTTTGAACATTGTACTGGGAGTTCTAGCTACTGCAATAAGATCAGAAAAGGATATAAAAGAAATACAGATTGAGAAGGAAGAAATAAAACTGCCTTTATTCACAGATGATATGATCATCTATGTAGAAATTCCGAAAGAATCAACAGAAAAACCTACTGAAACTAATAAGCGTTATAGCAAGTTTGCAGGATAAAGGTTAACATAAATGGATCATAGACCTAAATGTAAACCATAAAACTCCTAGAATATAACATAGGAAAAAACCTAGATGATCTTGGATATGTTGATGACTTTTTAGATATAACACCCAAGGCATAAGCCATGAAAGAAATAATTGATAAGCTGGATAAAATTAAAAACTTGCACTCTGTAAAACATAATGTTAAGATGAGATAATGAACCACAGAATGGGAGAAAATATTTGCAAACGACACATCTGATAAAGGACTATTATCCAAAATACACAAAGAACTCTTAAAACTGAACAATAAGAAAACAAACAACCCAGTTTAAAAATGGGACAAAACAGACACTTCACTAAAGAAGAAAAACAGATAGCAAATAAACATATGAAAAGATGCTCCACATCACATATCATCAAGGAAATGCAAATTAAAACCACAATGAGATATCACTACATATCTATTAGAAAGGACAAAATCTGGAACACTGACAATACTAAATGCTGGCAAGGAAGTGGAGAAACAGAAAATCTCATTCATTGCTAGTAGGAATGCAAAGGGGTACAGCTACTTTGGAAGACAGTTTGTCTTCTTACAAAACTAAACATACTCTTACTACATAAGCCAGTAATTGCATGCCTTGGTATTTAACCAAGGAATCCAAAATTTATGTCCCACAAAACCTACACACAGATGTTCATAGTAGCTTTAGTGAAGCAATGAAGACATCCTTCAGTAGGTGAGTGGGTCAATAAACTGTGGTACACCAGACAATGTAATATTATTCAGCACTAAACAGAATTAAACTATCAAGCCATGAAAAGATACGGAAAAAACTTAAACTGCATATTACTAAGTGAAAGAAGCCAATCTGAAAAGGCTACATACTGTATGATTCCAACTATATGACATTCTGGAAAAGGCAAAACTATAGAGACAGTAAAAAGATCAGTGGTTGCTAGGGATTGGCAGGGTGGGAGTAGAGGGGAGGGATGTATTGACAGAGCACAGAGGATTTCTAGGCAATGAAAATACTATATGATACTAAATCATGGATACATGTCATTATACATTTGGCCAAACCTATAGAATGTACAACACCAACAATGAACCCTCATGCAAACTCTGGACTTCGGGTGATTATGGTGTGTTGAGGTAGGTTCACTGATTGTAACAAGTGTACCATTCAAATGGGGGATGTTGCTAATGGGGGAAGCTATGTATGTGTACAGGCAGAACTATATAGAAAATTTCTACCATCTCCTCAATTTTGCTGTGAACCTAAAACTGCTCTAGAAAATAAAATCTTAATAAAAAAATTGAATGTGGTCCTCAAAAAATAATTCCTTTAAAAAATCCCTCCTTATAGGATTATTCACCACAACCAAGTGGGATTTATTCCTAGGCTGCAAGGTTGGTTCAACATCCGCAAATCAATCAGTGTGATACAATACCTTAATAAAAGAAAGAACAAGAACCATATGATCCTCTCAATAGATGCAGAAAAAGCATTTGACAAAGTACAGCATACTTTCTTGATTAAAACTCTTCAGAGTGTAGGGTTAGAGGGAACACACCTCAATATCATAAAAGCCATCTATGAAAAACCCACAGCGAATATCATTCTCAATGGGGAAAAACTGAGAGCTTTCCCCCTAAGGTCAGGAACACGGCAGGGATGTCCACTATCACCACTGCTATTCAACATAGTACTAGAAGTCCTAGCCACCGCAATCAGACAACAAAAAGAAATAAAATGCATCCTAATCAGCAAGGAAGTAGTCAAACTCTCACTCTTTGCAGATGATATATTTTATGTGGAGAACCCAAAAGACTCTACCCCAAAACTGCTAGAACTCATACAGAAATTCAGTAAAGTGGCAGGATATAAAATCAATGCACAGAAATCAGTTGCATTTATATACACCAACAACAAGACAGAAGAGAAATTAAGGAGTCAATTCCATTTACAATTGCACTCAAAATCATAAGATACCTAGGAATAAATCTAACCAAAGAGGTAAAGAATCTGTACTCAGAAAACTATAAAATACTCATGAAAGAAATTGAGGAAGACACAAAGAAATGGAAAAACGTTCCATGCTCATGGATTGGAAGAACAAATATTGTGAAGATGTCAATGCTACCTAGAGCAATCTACACATGTAATGCAATCCCTATCAAAATACCATCAACTTTTTTCAAAGAAATGGAACAGATCATCCTAAAATTTGTATGGAACCAGAAAAGACCCCAAATAGCCAGAGGAATGTTGAAAAAGAAAAGCAAAGCTGTTGGCATCACAATTCCGGACTTTAAGCTCTATTACAAAGCTGTAATCATCAAGACAGTATGGTACTGGCACAAAAACAGACACATAGATCAATGGAACAGAATAGAGAGCCCAGAAATGGACCCTCAACTCTATGGTCAACTAATCTTCGACAAAGCATGTCCAGTGGAAAAAAGTCTCTTCAACAAAAGGTGTTGGGAAAATTGGACAGCCACAGGCAGAAGAATGAAACTGGACCATTTCCTTACACCACACACAAAAATAGACTCAAAATGGATGAAAGACCTAAATGTGAGACAGGAGTCCATCAAAATCCTAGAGGAAAACACAGGCAGCAACCTCTTCGACCTCAGCCACCGCAACTTCTTCCTAGAAACATCACTAAAGGCAAGGGAAGCAAGGGCAAAAATGAACTATTGGGACTTCATCAAGATAAAAAGCTTTTGCACAGCAAAGGAAACAGTCAACAAAACCAAAAGACAACCAACAGAATGGGAGAAGATATTTGCAAATGACATATCAGATAAAGGGCTAGTATCCAAAATCTATAAAGAACTTATCAGACTCAACACCCAGAGAACAAATGATCCAATCAAGAAATGGGCAGAAGACATGAACAGACATTTTTCCAAAGAAGACATCCAAATGGCCAACAGACACATGAAAAAGTGCTCAACATCACTCAGCATCAGGGAAATCCCCAAATCAAAACCTCAATGAGATACCACCTCACACCAATCAGAATGGCTAAAATGAACAAGTCAGGAAATGACAGATGTTGGTGAGGATGCAGAGAAAGGGAAACCCTCCTACACTGTTGGTGGGAATGCAAGCTGGTGCAGCCACTCTGGAAAACAGTATGGAAGTTCCTCAAAAAGTTGAAAATAGAGCTACCATACGACCCAACAATTGCACTACTGGATATTTACCCCAGAGATACAAATGTAGTGATCTGAAGGGGTATGTACACCCCGATGTTTATAGCAGCAATGTCCACAATAGCCAAACTATGGAAAGAGCCAAGATATCCATCAACATATGAATGGATAAAGAAGATGTGGAATGTATATATATATTCATTCTGTGTGTTTGTGTGTATATATATACACACACACACACAGTGGAATATTATGCAGCCATCAAAAAAACCGAAATCTTGCCATTTGCAATGACATGGATGGACCTAGAGGGTATTATGCTAAACGAAATAAGTTAATCAGAGAAAGACATGTATCATATGATCTCACTGATATGAGGAATTCTTAATCTCAGGAAACAAACTGAGAGTTGCTGGAGTGGTGGGGGGTGGGAGGGATGGGATGGCTGGGTGATAGCATTGGGGAGGGTATGTGCTATGGTGAGTGCTGTGAATTGTGTAAGACTGATGAATCACAGACCTGTACCTCTGAAACAAATAATACATTATATGTTAAAAAAAAAAAAAGAAGAAGAAGAAGATAGTAGGAAGGGGAAAATGAAGGAGGGGAGATCGGAGGGGGAGATGAACCATGAGAGACTATGGACTCTGAGAAACAAACTGAGGGTTTTAGAGGGGAGGGGGGTGGGGGGATGGGTTAGCTTGGTGATGGGTATTAAAGAGGGCACGTACTGAATGGAGCACTGGGTGTTATATGCAAACAATGAATCATGGAACACTACATCAAATAAATAAATAAATAAATAAATAAATAAATAAATAAATAAATAAA
>NW_023270314.1:15384092-15504314 GCF_011800145.1 Mirounga leonina
AAATAAATAAATAAATAAATAAATAAATAAATAAATAAATAAATAAATAAATAAGAAAAAATAATCCCTCCTTACAGATACTTTTTCTTTACTTTTCCTCACTGTATGTGTATTTGCATATGAAATGCCATCAAACATGAGAACAACTCCTTCACCTATATAAGTGTAGTGAAAGTAATGATTTCCTTTCCAATGCATGTGAACTTTTGTTTTGAAACTTGTCTGGGAACAGGAGTTTGGGAGAGGATCATCAGAAGACCATCCAAAAGATTAGGGCTCTCAAAAGAAAAAGTGGGCAATGGAAAGGGTGGGATGGTATCTGCTTTCCATCCAGCCTCATGGATTGAGTTTGAGGCCCAGTGGTTAGGAAGAGAAAAGGGCCAGGAAGTGATGGGGCAGTTCAAGAAAAACCTTGTATGACTGTCCATAGCAAATGTGTTTGAGGGTTCCAGGAACTGGGCAAACCTGGGACCTCTTGAGGACTGAGAGAATTGCAAGCCTGGAGTATTTGGAGTCAGCCCCTTGGCAAAAATATTGTTACCCCATGAAGGGGAAAGTGAGCATAAGGCTTCTCCAAATGACTTTTTGAGCAGCAGATAATCATCCCTTTGAACACCCCGAAGAGTAAACGCTTTGGGGGAAAGTGAGTGGGAACTATTGAGGCAGAAGTCATGTGTATTATACATATAATACTCATACTTGTATGTATGATACATAAGCAACATTTTATCCAGTGAACGTTAAAGGATGTATTGTAGAAATAATGAGGAGCTATTTTAATGACAAAGAAAACAATAATTCTATTTCAAGGAAGGGGATGAAATCATAGAGGTTTTCCCAACACACAGCAAACCCAGAAGAAACTTGGAATCTACTTGAGATGTTCCACCCCTCTGTTCCCCATCTGGTGCACTATTCCCCACTTTTGGACACATTTTGTTGGACACATTTTCCCTGATATCTAGAAGGGGCTTTCTCATTACAAACCCCAACAGGAATGCTATGAGAAATAAACAAACTCAGAACATGACAATACATCCAAGGACATTTATTGCAGCTTTTTTTCAAAGACAGAAAACTAGTAAACTTGAATCTTCATGAATAGGTGAACTTTCAACACACTGAGTTATACAATTCAATGTGTAGTCATTAATCTGGGGAAAATACATGAGACATTATACAATTATATATGCCAGTTACAGAGTAATGTGTGTAGTTTTAATAAAACATAAAACAACAACAACAAGTACTCAGGTCATGGTCTCAGGGTTGTGGGATCGAGCCCCACATCGGGCTCCACGCTCAATGTAGTCTGCAGAAATGCAGCAATGCAAAGAGATTCTTTCTCTCTCTCCCTCTGCCCCTACCCCCACTCACTCTAAATAAATAAATAAATAAAATCTTTTTTAAAAAATGCAGCCATATTGTTAACTCCTCCAGAGATTAATTGCCACACAAGACATCCCAAAAAATCATAACTTAAGAATGTTAACTGTAATTCACACTGCAAATTCATTGCAATGCTACTTGCTTGAGATGAGAACCGAACATGATGAAAGCTTTCTGTTAAAAAAATGTCCTTTTGGAAAGTTACTACTACCAATGAAAGAACTTGAAATACAGCAGGAGAAATATGATTAATCAGAGTCTTACTGTGTCTGTGCCTTTGCTTCCTGAGTATGTTGGGATTTAGTGTTTCATTTAAGAACTGGGTTTTGTTTTTGTCTCCTCTTATAACAATTTTTATAGGGAACAAGTAGGGGTAGGTCTAGGGCAAGCTGATATTTTAAGGGAAAGGGAAAAATCAAAGTCAAAGCTATGGGTAAAATAACAATGACTGGCACAGCCATGTTTTTGGCAAAAATTTCTGGAGCACTTCCAGGATGTCAGGCACTGGGCTTGATACTGATAATATAGAGGAATAAAGTTACAGCCTTTGCCTTCAAGAAGCTCATAACTGAGTGGAAGAGATAGATAAGTCCTTTATTTGTCCTTGCTCAGCTCCCGTTCTCCTTCTCATTGGCAACCATTCCAAATTTCCACAAACCCAACTTTCTCAATTCTTTTTCTCCAATGCCTACCTTCCTCTCTCTTCGCAAACAGCCTTACTTCATACTTAACCAAAGAAAAGGAGTGATCAAAGATATAATTCCCTCAACATCTCACCCCACAATCTATAAGCATCCCCTCCCTTACTCATCTTTATTTCTTTTCATCCACTCTCAGAGATGAAATCTCTCTCCTTTTGTTTAAGGCCGGCAAGCTTCTGGATCTTGATCCTTCAGTGACCTGCCACGCTCTCTCCTCTATATTCAATTGGCCCTTCTCTATTAGCTCCTTCTCTTTAGCCTATAAGTAGCTTTAAGTTTCTTCCGTCCTCAAATTATCCAACTAAATCAGACAATTTTCTTCTACCTTTTGACTTATTTTTTCTTCCCTCTATATCAGTTAATATAGGATAGATTTCGTTGCAGTAACAAATAGCCCCCAAACTTCAATGACCTAATATAAAAATACAAAAAGCTAACTTCTTACTAATGCTACACAGGCTTCTTTTGCAGCCATCCTCACTGGGGATCACAGATGAATGGAGGCTCTGCCATCTGGAACATCAACAGTCTCTCTAGCAGGAGATTGGAGAATAATGCACCACCTCCTAATTGCTTCCATTTTATTCATATTTCACTAAGCCAGGGGAAGTCACAACCCGAACTTAAAGAACAGGAATCTAAATTTCAAAAGTTTAAATGACTTGTCCACAATCACATGTCCAGGACAGGTCAGAGCTATTTCTCAAACCAGATGGCCCAAATGCAATGTGCTTTCTACAATTTACTGTGAAAAAAATTCAATTAACTCTTTGTCTTATTAGCTAAATCACAGATTTGAGTATTTAAAATGATTTAACAATTTTGCCTTAGCCTGAGTGAACCAGGTATGAAGACGGATGCCAGTCGACAACAGTAGATTAAAAATGTTCTTTTTTATTACAGCTTCACACATGTGCTTCAGTCTTGATCTAAAGAGATAATATTGAATGAGGATGGAGTTGTCCAAATTTTAGGTTTTACTTTTGGTCTAGCCCATCTATGACTACATCTTAGCAGTGCTAAGGATAATAGAAGTGATAGTGGAAGTCTACTTAATAAAGTGTTCTTTGCTATAAATGTTTGGAGAAGAAAAGAAGGAAGTAAAAAATGGAGGAGGGGGAAGAGAGGGAAAGAAAGTTTTTATCTAAGTCATTGAGACTAAGTTAGAGGACGAAATGTCATCACTTACAAACAACCAAAACCACATGAATTAAGAAATTCATTAAGTACACACAATTAACCTGTACTATGTTATTTTTTAAAGATTTATTTATTTATTTTAGAGAGAGCAGGGGGAGGGGCAGAGGGAAAGAGAAACTCAAGCAGACTCCCTGCTGAACAGGGAGGCTGATGGGCTTGATCTCACAAACCTAAGATCGGGGGCCTGAGATCAGGGCCTGAGCCAGAAGCAAGACTGCTTATCCAACTGTTCTACCCATACACCCCATAATCTGTACTGTTTTAAAAGAGCTGTAAGATGAAAGAAAAAGTAGCCTATTCATTCAATGGTAAGTTGAGAAAGGAATATATATGTAGGCAACATAGAAATCAGTGATGATCTTGATAAGAGTGTCTTTGGCAGAATGGTGGAAAAGGAAGCCAGACTGAAGTAATCTGAAAGAATGTTCAGAAGGAACAGTATGCCTAAAAGTACAAAGTCTCAAAAGAGTCGTATGTTCAGGAGCAAGAATAGTTTGATGATGTTGGCAATACTGTTGGTGAGATCTTTGTTTGCTTTGTGTTGTGTGTGTGTGTTGTTGTTTGTAGATTTTTTTTTCTTTTGTGTGTGTGTGTGTGTATGTCTTAAAGTCACCATCTGGTCTGACTGTGACAGGAAGTTATGTTCAAGTTTGTCCACTGAGCAACCCAGTATAGCACCTTATGCAATCTGTGTCCTGTCCAACTTCCCTGGAAAATTTCCTGGAGAAAGTCAGCATCATGGAAATTTGTTTTAGAGCTCAAAAATGGGAACCAATGTAGAACTTACATAGCAACTATTCTCTGTATCTGTGAACCACTAATGAAAGTCGCTTAGGCTCTGAGGGTGGGGTGCCTTCAATGTTCTCATCTGGACAAGGCCATCAATACTGGCCCTTTCAGTTCTACCTCTTACTAAATTTACTTGGTTAAAAGTTTCTGGTTGGATGATGTCACAGAGGCTGCATCTTTCATTTCTAGTTTTTCTGGGTTTTGTTTGTTTGTTTTTTCTCCAAATGAAACTAAATACCTAGAAATGCAGGGAGGCTCTTTCTCTTCACTAAGTCACCTTGTCCTTTTGCCTAACTAAGGCTAGTCAGAGTGCAATCACTTTTATGTGAACTTTGGTACTTCTGACATGAATGTACTAAGAAGAGAAGTCCAAAATATGTCCTTTCTAGAGAAATCCAAAAATAAACAATTAGCAATGATGCAATTAAGCAAGATGGATATCACAGACCTTTTTTCTAAGCAATACTGGGTTTCTCTGAACTCTCATTCAGAGTTTTTGATCTATAGAACAAAGAAGAATGCACCAAGACAATTCAGGATTTTATACGATGATAATTTGCTTAATCCTGTTGGGAAATGAGAGTAAACACAATTGCCAATTCCCATACCTATTGTTGATACAATGGGAACCCATTGCCAGATAGACTGAGACAAAGATGATTGATTTTAAGAAAAAGTCTCAAACAATTGTTCTCATTATGGCATTATAAATTCAAATAATCTTTCTGGTTAGCAATACATATCAAAAGGCTTTAATATGTTTATATATTTTAATCAAGTAATTCCATTCTGTTATTTTATCCCAAGGAAATAATCATGGCAAAAACCAAAATTTAGCTTCAAAGATGTTCACTGCAAGAACTGTTAATAATTGCAAAAACCAGAAACAGTTTTAATAGTAAGCCATTAATCTGCTGATTAAGTAAGTTTTGATGCCATGGAATGCTATTTTAAGCCTCCTGGATTTCTCTCCTAAATACTTTTTTTTCCTCCATTACCTCATTTCTTTGTCTTTTTGTTCTGCTTTTGGGAAGATTTCCTCAACTTCATCTTCTAACTCTCCTATTACATTTTTTATTTCTCCTATCAAACATTTTATTTCCAAAAGCATATTCTTACTCACTGTTTATTCCTTTTTAAATGGTGTCCTTGTCTAATATCAGAGGTACAGTATCTTCTCGTCTCCCTGAGATATTAATTTTGTTTTTGTTTTTAAGGTTTTTTTATTAACATATAATGTATTATTTGTTTCAGGGGTACACGTCTGTGATTCATCAGTCTTACACAATTCACAGCGCTCACCATAGCACATACCCTCCCCAATGTCCATCACCCAAGCCACCCCATCCCTCCCACCCTCCTCCACTCCAGCAGCCCTCAGTTTGTTTCCTGAGATTAAGAGTCTCTTATGGTTTGTCTCCCTCTCTGGTTTTGTCTTGTGTTTTTAAGTTTTCTTCTTTTGTCTGTGTTCCTTTTTTCTGTTTATTTGTTTTGGTCTCTGGTTTCACAAAAAAAGACTTCATTCACATAACTGATTACCCTTGAATGAAAATTTGTATTTAGAAGCCCTCTGTGTGGGGGCACCTGGGTGGCTCAGTCAGTTAAGCATCTGACTTGTGATTTTGGTTCAGGTCATGAGATCAAGTCCCACGTCCACTCTCCACTCAGCAGGGAGTCTGCTTGAGATTCTCTCCCTCTGCCCTCCTGCTCTCCCCACACTCTCTCTGTCTCTCCAAAATAAATAAATAAATCCATCTTTAAGGAAAAAAAGAAGAAGAAGAAGCCCTCTGTGTGTGCAGACAGAGCTTGTTCACTTGTAGATTTTGTTGAAGGGTCATTAGGTGGCACCTTGTCATATGTGTAAACTCTTTTCCATGGACAGGTTGGATTTCCCTCCAATATCCTGTTTAGAGTTTTAAGTCTGGCTGCTATCATCCTCGGAACCTAGTTGGGGGTTCAGAATTTTACCATTAACCTTGATGACTTTTCATTGTTCCCTACTTTTAGTATGATTCCTCACCACCCCCTGGTGAGGTACGTTGTGTGCCTGAGTCCAAAGACCTCTCCAGAAAGTAAATTTCCCATCTTATGCCAAGGTGGTGGTGGGGAGGAATAGTTGTTTGGATACATGGGGTGGAGAAGATCTAGGGTTCTAAATATTCTTCTTAAAGACTTTGAACCGTGCAGTTCTACCTTCAGTGGAACATGATAGCTCTGATTCTACAGGGGAATTTAGCAGGAAGAATCAATTGCTTTTAACTGGCTTCCCCACTGTCGGCTTAGTTTTCAGCTTTTTTCTGGTTTTCTAAGTGAGTTACTGTATTAGTTAGCTATTGTTATGTAACAAACTACCCTCCAAATTCAGTGGCTTAAAGCAATAATATTTACAATTACTCATGAGTCTTTAAACCAGCTACATGATTCTTTTGCTTTCAGCTGGGCTTCTTCAGGCATGTCCGGTCAAATGCAAGCCTGAAAAGGCAGTTTTGCCAACCTTGGCTGAGTTTACTCATAATACTTGCAGTCTTGACTAGGACAACTGTGCTGACTCAGTTCTAGCCACATATTCTTTTATCCTTCATCAGATTAGCCTGGATTGTTCATGGCAGAGGCAATGGTTCCTAGATTTAGGACAGAAACACATAGACCCTTTGATGGCCAGGCTGGGACTGGTAAAATTTTACTCTGTTTCTTTCTATTGGTCAAAGCAAATGACAAGACTAGTTCCCACTCAAGAAACAGGGAATAGACTCCAGCACTTGATGGAATGGGCCGTAAAGTCACATTGCAATGGGCATAGATAAAGAGAACAAAGAAGGAATGCAGTTATTTTTGCAAATAATCTATCACAGTAACCTCTGAACCAAAGATGTTGACTTCTCTTGCCCGCATTTGTTTCTGATCTCATCTCATCTTCATTCTTGTACCTTGTGCCTCTTTATTCCTTTATTCATTTATCCATTTATACAACCAATATTTAAGGACTCACTAGGCTAATCAGGCACTGTCCTACATGCTGAGAATACAAACATGAATAAGGTAATCAAAATCCCTGCCCTCCCCTGTGGGGTTTATATTCTAGTGAAAGGAGATAGACAAAAAACAAAATACATAAGTAAATTTTATGGGTTATAAATTCTATGGAGAAAAATAGAGCAGAGAAGTGGAATAGGGAGTGCTGGGCATGTGCATTCTTAAACTGGATCATCATAGTCATTTTGTGAGACTTGAGAAGGAAATAGAAGGAAATGTAATTCAGTCTGCTAAGTTCAATCTGCAATCGCCCCAATGAAATGTCAGGCATCCATTAAAAATTATGTTATATGGGGTGCCTGGGTGGCTCAGTCCTTAAGCGTCTGGCTTCAGCTCAGTCCTTAAGCGTCTGGCTTCGTTCTGGGATCGAGCCCCACATCGGGCTCCCTGCTCGGCGGGAAGCCTGCTTCTCCCTCTCCCACTCCCCCTGCTTGTGTTCTCTCGTGTGCTGTCTCTCTCTTGGTCAAATAAATAAATAAATCTTAAAAAATATATGTTATAGGAGACTATTTGACTTTCAGTCAAGATATATTAGAAATCTATGTTTTCAGGCACCCTCCTTACTCTAAACACACAGCAATGATAGATAAAATATAAAAAGAAAAAACAGGCAGTCACATTCAAACAGAAGATCAGCAGATCTTTGTAAACCACAGACAGAACAGAAACACAAGCCAGAAGGTAGGGTGAAGTTGTAGATAGTCTGGGACCTGAGCCAGGTTCACTGCTCAAATCCAGAGACTGGAGTATAGTTTCCTGCCCTTAAAAAAGACTGAAAATGCTTCAATTAACTATTTCCTGAGGCTGTGCCTTACTTATGCCCCCTTATTTATGATAGCAGGAGAATGCAGATATAGCCCCAAATCCAGAACCAAGTTACCCACATGCTTGGTGATAGGATTCTCTTTTTAGTATCACCACAGGGCTGGAGCCCAAACCCCAACATAAAACCTGCTTCTGCATTAAGGATCCCTGGAGTATCGGATGGAGGCAACCACAGAATGACTACTGAGGGTGGGGTGAACCCAGGGACAGTGAGAGCAAAACTAAGGAATAAGAAGAAAAAGGACACTCTAATTCAAGATAATCCTATGTACCAAAATTCCAAAACATATGCAGAAACTAGGAAAAACAGTCAATAAAATCTACAGAGTTAAGAGATGATTAAAATCAGTGCAAGCAAAATAAAATAGAACTATATAAAAATAACTTTAATATAAGTACAGACAGTCCCCCACGTACAATGGTTCAACTTACATGATTTTTCAGCTTTAAGGTGGTGCGGAACAGATACACATTCAGTAGAAATCATACTTCAGATTTTGAAGTGATATGTGGTATGATGCTCTCTTGTGATGCTGCGTAGCAGCAATGAGCCACGGCTCCCAGTCAGCCACGTGATCACAAGGGTAAATAACTGATATACTCACAACCATCCTGTATCCATACAACCATTTTGCTTTTCACTTTCAGTACAGTATTCAATAAAGTACATGAGATACTCAATACTTTATTACAAAATAGGCTTTGTGTTTGATGACTTTACCTAACTGTAGGTTAATGTAAGTGTGCTGAGCACATTTAAGGTGGGCTAGGCTAAGCTATGATGTTCAATGATTTAGGCACATTAAATGCATTTTTTACTTTTGATATTTTCAACTTACCATGGATTTATCCAGGCATAACCCCATGATAGGTCAAGGAAAATCTCTATGTTTATGGCCCTTAAAAAGATAAAAGAAGTCATAATAACTATAAAAAGGAACAAAGGCACTTGGTTATATCAGTGAACAAAACGGGGGAGAAAAATCCCTTCCCTCATGGAGCTTCATTCTAGCAGGGGGGAAGACAAATGGTCTATCAGGATCTCCCCACGAAATCAATCGCACACTCAAAAAGGGTGAATGCACATACTTCAATAACTCTTTAGAGTGTATGATAAAGCACCCAAGGCTAGCAACAGGAGGACGCTATTACCAGAGGCTTGAAAAGAACAAACCACAGCATTGCAGAGAGGTGAGAATTCAGAAGTTCTCACAAACTTAGAACAAGACTGATTGTTGGGGCGCCTGGGTGGCTCAGATGGTTAAGCGTCTGCCTTCGGCTCAGTCATGATCCCAGGGTCCTGGGATCGAGCCTCACATCGGGCTCCTGGCTCAGCCGGGAGTCTGCTTCTCCCTCTGCCCTCTGCCTCTCCCCCCGCTCATGCTCTCTCTCTCTCTGTATCTCTGTGTCTCAAATGAATAAATAAAATCTTAAAAAAAAAAAAAAAAGACTGATTGTTATAGCCATGGCAATAAGTAGCCATAAAACCCAGTTTTAAACCAGTTCAAATGATCATCAAAAACCCACTTCAGGGGCACCTGGGTGGCTTTGTCGGTTAAGTGTCTGACTGGCTCAGGTCACGATCCCTGAGTCCCATGTCCGGCTTCCTGCTCAGCAGGAAGCCCGCTTCTCCTTCTCCCTCCGCCCCTCCCCGTGCTTGTGCTCTCTCAAATAGACAAAATCTTAAAAACAAAAAACCTCAGTTCGGTGAACATGCCTTTGCCAGGCAACCACCGTCAGACACCCATTCTGAAAGCAGCCGAACAGCACCAGACCCTCTCCAGTGAACACCCCTCTAAGAATCAACCAATCAGCAACAGTCTTGTTGAGCAACAATACAGACGAAGCCAACCCACTAGAGCCTCTCAAAGTCCGCCAATCCCTCGACTCCTTGCTTCTCCAAACCTTATGTAAGATCAGTAGTTTGCTTGGCTTGAGGACACTGTGCTGACTGGTCTAGTTTTCCTTGACAGAGGAACTGGGGGAAATATGCACCTTGAACTCTCTCTCTTCCCAACACCCAATCTTTTGATAGTGCCTTCTTGGCTAAACTCAACTAAAAACTAGAGAGCAAGAAAGATTTGTTGAAACTGCCCATAGATTGCAGCTTCGCAGGGCACAGAGCAAGGTGGATGAGGGTGAAGAATGGACCTCAAGGAGCAAGGGAAATTCCCAGCATAATAACAAACATAACAAATAAGTAAATTATATAATCAGTTAGAAGGTAACAGAACAGAGAGAGTGAGGCTGTAAGTATTGGGCGAAGGAGGGAGGAAAGATTGAAGTTTCAAGTAGGGTTTTCAGAGTAGATTTCACCTAGAGTCACATTTGAACAAAGACTTGAGAGAGGTGAGTGAATGAATTAGCCATTCATATTTGGGGGAGGGGTAGTCCAGGCAGCAGGAATAGCTTGGGCAAAGACCTTATAACAAGAGTATGCCTGGCATGCTCAAAAACAGTGTGGCTGGAGTAGCATGAGAGAGGAGGAACAGAGTAGGAAATAACCTAAGAGATGGAATTGGGAACCAAATCATGTAGGTCTTCAGAGGCCACTGAAAAGATCTGGGCTTTGTATTAGTTTGCTCGGGCTGCCATAACAAAATACCACACGCTGGTTTGGTTCAACAACAGAAGTGTATGTTCTCACAGTTCTGGAGGCTAGAAGTCCAAGATTTCGGTGTTAGCAGAGCTGGTTTCTTCTAAAGCCCCCTCCTTGACCTGCAGATGGCTGCCTTCTCGCTGTGTTTACACGGTCATTGTTTGGCTTTGGCCCGTGTGTTATCTGTGTCCTAATCTCCTCTTCTTATAAGAAACCAGTCAAATTGGATTAGGACCCAGCCATATCATCTGATTTTACTTTACCACTTTAAAGACCCTAACTCCAAATAGAGAAACACTCTGGGGTACTTCAACATATGAATTTGGAGGGACATAATTCAACCCATAACAGGCTTTTACTCTGAAAATGGGGAGCTGCTGGATGGTTTTGAACAGATGAGTGGCATAATTTGATTTATGTTTTAAATGTCCCCTCTGACTGCTGTTTGGAGCTTAGGCTGAAGTGGAATGAAGGTAAAACTGGAAGCAAGGAAGCTGATTAAAAGGATATTTCAATAATTCAAGTAGAATGTGATGGTGACTTGGTCCAGAGGTGAGAAGAGTCAGACTCAGGATACATTTCTAAGGTAGTAAATGGGATTTCCTGGTGATTGGGATCTGGAATGTGAGGGAAAAGTTGGCATCAAGCATGATGCCAAGACTTTTGGCCCAAGCAACTGGAAGAATGGAACTGCTATATTGACATTGGGAAGCTACAAGAGGAATAGCCTTGTGGAAAAAGACATAAGAGTTTAAGTTTAAGAGACATATGAAGTCTGAGATGCCTACTAGACATTCAAGAGGAGATGGTAATAGGCTGTTGAATATACAGGTCTGGAGTCCAGGAAGGAGGTCTGGATTGGAGAAATAAATGTAAGTCATCAGAACATAAGTGATCTTTAAAGCCATGAGACTAGATGAGGTCAGCAATGCAGAAGAGAAGAGACCAAGGGTTGGGCCCTAGATCAGTGCAACATTAAGGGTTAGAAGGAAAGGAGGAACCTACAGAGGAAATAGCAGGCAGTGAAGTACACAGAAGATGAAGAGAGTACTGGGTCCTTGAAAACCAATGAATAAAGTTTGTCAAGGGGAAGAAAAGCTACTGCATGAAATGCTACTGAAAGTCAATGTTCAGATCATTATTAATATAAGCAAGGCCCTTTAATATTGTCCTATAGCTCTTGAATGTCCTGTTCTATGTATCCACTTTTTTCTCTTTGTGTTCCAGTTTGAGTAATTTCTATCAGCCTATCTTAAAGTTCACTAGTTTTTTCCTCAACTGTTCTGAGTTTATGGATGAGCCCATCGAAGGAATTCTTCATCTCTGTTACTGTTTTCCATTTATGTATTTCCACCAATTCTTTTCCTATTGTTTCCATCTCTAAGCTGGATTTAGCCATCTTTTAATGCATGCTGTCCAACTTTTTCATCATAGCCCTTAACATATTAATCATAGCTATTTTATATTCCCTGCCTCATAGTCCCAACCTCTGTGTCATATGTGAGTCTGGTTTTGTTAAACACTTTGACTCCTGACTCTGGTGTGTGTGTGTGTGTGTGTGTTCTTGTTTCTTTGCCTTATTATTTTTTGTTGAAAGCCAGACATCTTGTGTAGGTCAGTAGACGCTAAGGCTACTAGTTTTTATGCCCACATAGGGGCGTACATTTCCTTCTGCAAAGTGTTTAGTGTGTGGGAGTTGATCAATCTAGTCAGGACTTGAGCTGAGTTTGTGATTCATTGTTACAGTTACCTTCAGTGCACCATGAGCTTTGAATTCCTCTAATATTACCTGGTGTTTCAGTGGGTGCTGAATTGTAAGAGGTTTGTTCCTGAATGTGTCTGTTCCACACAACTTTACATTTTCCCTTTTCACTGCACCTCAGTACTGTTACTTATTAATTGCACAAGCATGGTCTTATTTAATTGTACAACTGGTTTTTTTCAGCCTGGTTTTGGATCCAGAGGAAGACTATCTCAGTTGTTCTGCTCAATCTTCAACCTTAGGCAGGCACCATGGCCCCTGAATTTCCAGGACAGGGCCATTTCAGAGATCCTACCCACCCTCAGCTATGGGGCTGGGACCAGCTCATATTCCTGCTCCTCCCCCAGGAATAGACATTCTTTGCAGCCCCCTTCCAAAGTTATACTGGGTTTCTCCAGTGCCCTAAGAGCACAGTGTAGTGACCTATGGCTTTGTTCCATGTGAGATATAGGGGAGAAGGGCTTTGTACCTTTCTTACAGGGATACCTGTTCCCCTCCCCAGTTCTGCACCATGATGGAGGTTTTCTTGGGATTCTCATCCTGCCCTCAATCCTTTTTATGAGTACTTGATGAGGTCCATGGGAAAAAGCCTGGGAGTGAATTCCCCTTGTGTCTGTGGCCCCTGAGGTTATATATATTTCTGTAACTAGCCCACATTCAACCTTTAGCAATTTGTTAAAAATCTTACCCAAATTTTACATACCAGTGGATCTGCCCCCATAAAGAAGTGCTTGACTTTCATTGCTTTTGGGAAGCACTTGTCTTTCTTTAGATTTAAGGTTAGTTGATTGCTCTGTGACCTTATTGCTCTGATTGGGTTCAAGAAAAGCTGTGAATTTTTATATTGGTATTTTTGTGGTTGTTAGAGTGAGAATGATGTTCTTTCTAGCTTCCTACATCCTACACAGAATCTAGAAGTCCTGTGTCATTAGTCTTTAACTGTGTGACTTCAGGCAAGTCTTTTATTCTCTCTGGACCTCAGTCATAGGAACAGTGTGCTAGAAAATCTCTAACGTCCCTTCCAACACACATATTACATGGCTTCAATAAACAAAACAGCTTCCAGAGAAACTACAGTTATATACTTACCTCACTGTTCCCTATCATAGCTGCATCAGCTAACTGTATAGAAAGTAATATAAAAGAATTCAAACTCAAATTCTACATAATAATTTCTATCAACAGTAGACCTAAAATCATAATATGGCCTGACTTCCTAGATCACCCTCTATTCATTAGCTCCAAGACAGCAAACCAGTTTCAATTCAATGAGTAGCACAGGGATTCTGGAACTCATTTTCCCCCTTAGTTAATTGTCATCTCTAATAATTATTTTCTTTCATGCTGAGCTCTGTGGCTCCTTTAACACATTCTTGGATGTTTCCACTAATCTCTCATGTTCCCGTCTTCCCATGATCTTTGGCAACTCCGAAAAAGCCTAGAAGTTATTGCTGCCAGAAAGTATTTGTGTCTCCCTGATTCTACTTCTTACATTGTGGAGTACTTTATCTTGAGGGTAGCTGTTGGAAAGGCATGAAAGGTAAAAGTCCCATGTACCAAATCCACCAATTTCACAGCCTCTCTGAGTCCAACATCACAAGGGGAAGTCTAAAAGGTGGTCTTTTCTTCCTCAGATATTCCAACTTGAACAAATGGAGTTTTTATTTTATTTATTTATTTTTTAAAGATTTTATTTATTTGACAGAGAGAGAGACAGCGAGAGCAGGAACACAAGCAGGGGGAGTGGGAGAGGGAGAAGCAGGGTTCCCGGCGAGTAGGGAGCCCGATGAGGGGCTCGATCCCAGGACCCTGGGATCATGACCTGAGCCAAAGGCAGATGTTTAACGACTGAGCCACCCAGGCACCCCGAAGAAAAAGAGTTTTTAAATCCACAAACTGGCCCAGCCAGAAAACAGCTTCACAGAGTTCCCAAACTGTTGACCGTTGCATGGCAATATACACATGGTATTGATGAATCCTTGGCCTGGCCTTGCCTCCAAGTCTCATACAATTGATTACTGGATTTTACAGACCAGAGTTGGCTACTACATAGAAGCCATCATCCTAGGCTCTGGAGAGCTTTGCCTCATGCCTGTCCAGCTGCTCCTTTTCTATTTATTTTTATGTCTTACTCAAGCCCCTTGTCTTTTGTAATTGATGACTTTCCAGCCTTAATATTTAGCCAGGGGAATTAAGAGATAACCCAAGGCAATGATTTCATTGCTATGGACTCAAAACACTACGATTACAGAATTTTATGGTTTCTCCCTTCTAGATTCTATTCCAATGGAATGTGAAATCCAGTGGTTGTTAGATGGCAGGAAGCTGAACTGGGCTCAGGGCTCCGGACAGAGTGACAACTTGTTGGCACAGCTTCGCTACCTAGAGAATGAGGGAGCCACACGCTTTCCCTTTAGAGAGCCCTCAGTGAAGACAAGTTTTATAAAATGTCTTGACATTCAATTGGTTTGGCTTTTCTCTCAAACAGTCCATTATGTGCTGAAACAATGCTTCCTTTCTTTTGATTTATAGAACTTGTTTAAGATTTGTAAATTTCCTGGACCAAAATTTTGTGACCTATTTAAGCTTTTTATATCTTTTCTATACTGTCTCCACCCCTTGACTTCCAGTCTTTTCTTTTCCCAAATTTACATCTGACAAGCTAAAGATGGTGACTCTCCCATGGTAGAAGTCTCTCTACCATAGAAAGTAGACCAGTGAATCACTGAGAAACCAATAAGCTTTATTTCAACTTAGGTTAGACATGGTAAACATTTACTTCAGTCTGATCTGTAATGTAGACTCCAGAATACACTCTCTTTCATGTGACCCCTCCACATGGCCCCTAGAACATACACTCATGATACAGCCAGAGTGAATGGGAGGAAGAGGATCAATTCTCACACACATTTTCCAACAGAGTATACGAAGTGGGGTTTCCTGAACACTAAATCCTGAAAGGTGCAGAGCAGAGTAAGGGTAAGACTAGAAACATAAAGAAGAGAAAAAAGGAGCAGGAAGGAGCAAAAGAAAAAGAAAAAAAAGGAAAGTATTTTTGAATATCTACTATGTGCTTGACAGTGCAATGCATTGACCTTCATCATCAGGACACAGAGCGAAACTTAGAAGTCACGCATATTGATTCAAACCTTGGCTCTGCCTCCCATCAGCTGTGACAACTTGGGCAAGCTACCTAATGACTTCGTGTCTCATTTTCCTCACCTTTGAGGGCTGATGTAAGGATTCAATGAGGTAATATCAGTTAAGAGCACAGAACAGTGTCTGGTAGAGTAAACAACCAACATATGCTGGCTATTATTGCCAATCATCACATTTAGTCAAATAATTTATCACAGATCCAAGAGAGAAAGTGTTTCCATCCAGCACATGGGCTGCTCATTCACTCACTTATTCAATAAATATTTATTGGACACACTTTATTAGACAGTCTCTCTTCTAGGTGCTGGGGATACAGCAGTGATCAAAACAGACAAAGCCCCTGGTTATAAGCAGCTTTTGATCTAGTGTCCTTCGAAGCTGACTCCTTAGAAGGGAAATGCTTATATATTTCTTTAAAATGAGAGAGTTTTGTGTGAAAGAGAGGAAGACTGAAGATCCAAGTTTGAGAATTGACATAAAATTAAAGCCTTCAGTCATTTATGAAACACAGTAGTTAAGTAACTTGGTCAAGGATACACAGCTAGTAGGTTACTTTTTCAATTATAGCCCCTGATTTACAAAGACTCTTGGTTTACTATCTGAAAGGTCAACTTATCTAGTCAAGACTACTAAGTGATTTCTGCCCTATTGTTCTCTCTGATTCTGCCTTCATTTTAGTCTTTGAGACCTGGTTCTTCTCATTTCTTACTGATGGTGTGAGTCACCCCGTATCCTTTAAGTCTTCCCCCTACCCTTTTAGGTTAACAAGATTCGGTTCTGTTACTTATGATAAAAAATCTCAGTTGATAAATCTTCAACAACTAGAGAAGTGCTGAGGTCTCTCCATGCCTTACAGGAATGAGGGGGAGATCTGAGATGAAACTAGAGGCAGAAACATGAAGTTTCTATAGGTATAAAAAGAATGCTAAGCTTTATCTGAAGAAAAACAGAAAACCGTAGTGGTTTTTTTTGCTTTTATTTATTTTTTTTAATTTTATTATGTTATGTTAGTCACCATACATCATTGGTTTTTGATGTGGTGATCCACGATCCATTGTTTTCGTATAATACCCCATGCTCCATGCAGTACGTGCCCTCCTTAATACCCATCACCGGGCTAACCAATCCCCCCTCCCCGCTCCCCTCTAAAACTCTGTTTGTTTCTCAGAGTCCATAGTCTCTCATGGTTCATCTCTCCCTCCAATCCCCCCCCCCATTTTTCTCTTCCTTCTCCTAATGTCCTCCATGCTATTCCTTATGTTCCACAAATAAGTGAAACCATATGATAATTGACACTCTCTGCTTGACTTATTTCACTTAGCATAATCTCCTCCAGTCCCATCCATGTTGATGTAAAAGTTGGATATTCAACCTTTCTGATGGCTGAGTAATATGCCATTGTATATATGGACCACATCTTCTTTATCCATTCATCTGTTGAAGGGCATCTCGGCTCTTTCCAGTTTGGCTATTGCGGACGTTGCTGCTATGAACATTGGGGTGCATATGGCCCTTTCTTTTCACTACATCTGTGTCTTTGGGGTAAATACCCAGTAGTGCAATTGCTGGGTCATAGGGTAGCTCTATTTTTAAATTTTTGAGGAATCTCCACACTGTTTTCCAAAGTGGCTGTACCAACTTGCCTTCCCACCAACAGTGTAAGAGGGTTCCCCTTTCTCCACAACCTCTCCTACATTTGTTGTTTCTTTCCCTGTCCATTTTTGTCATTCTAACTGGTGTAAGGTGGTATCTCAATGTGGTTTTGATTTGAATTTCCCTGATGGCTAATGATGATGAACATTTTTTCATGTGTCTGTTAGCCATTTGTATGTCTTCTTCAGAGAAGTGTCTTTTCATATCTTCTGCCCACTTTTTGACTTGATAATTTGGAAAACTGTAGTTTTAAACATGAGTGTATTAGTCAGGATTCTCCAGCAAAACAGAATCAATAGGAGATAGATAAAAGATAGATAGATAGATAGATAGATAGATAGATAGATAGATCGATGATAGATAGATAGAAACTTATTATGAGGAATTGGCTCATGCAGTGAAGGAGGCTGAGAAGTCCCACAATCTGGCAATCTGACCTCTGCAAGCTAGAGAACCAAGAAGCTGGTGTGTAGTTCCAATCTGAGTCTAAAGGCCTCAGAACCGGGAGCACCTATTGTCCGAGTCCTAGTCCAGGGGCAGGAAAAGACTGATATCCCAGGTCAGCACTCAAGCAAAGAGAGCGAATTAATTCTTACTCAGACTTCATTCTATTCAGGCTCTTGTTGGATTGGATCAGGCCCACCCACATTGGGGAGGGTACTCCACTTTACTCAGTCTACAAACTCAAATGCTAATTTCATCCAAAACATCCACACAGATACACCCAGAATATAATATTTTACCAAATATCCTAGCGCCCTGGGCCCTGTCAAGTTGATACATAAAATGAACCATCACAATAAGGGAGACACTAAAGATGGTTTCAGAATTTCTCTTTGGAAGTACTTAGTGATGACAACCTGATTCAAAAGGAAGACCAGTCTTTGAGCTCAATCCGCAGAGCAAGCACTCTGCTTATTAAGATGTGTGTGTGTCTGTGTGTGTGTCTGTGTGTGTGTCTGTGTGTCTGTGTGTGTATAATACAGTTCTAGGGATGATATTCAGAAGAAGCTAGAGGTCTCCAGAATATACCCATGGTGGCTGTTGTGAAAATACAACACTCGGACTGCCTGCTATGGGTGAGTAATTGACACATAGCCCCAAGTGTTGTGTTCTGAATCTATTACCATGTTCAAACTAAGGCCATGCTTCCCATGATCACTCTCAGTCAATGACAGAGTATAACAAGGACACTAACGCAGACCCATTCTTGCAAGACATGGGACATGATAACAGTTTTGACTCACACACTCCTTATCAGCCTGGTAGAAACTTTCTTAGGACTATAGACTGAGACTCTCTAGCCAACCTTCCTTCCTTCCCTCTCCTTCAGCGAGATCAGGCCAGTATCTCCGCCTGAAGATTCTCCCCATCTCCTTCAGCTCCTCCCCCTTCCCCCCAGTAAATTCTTTGCATATTTCACTTATGTCTTGGCATAGGCCTCTCAGAAGATGCAAACTAATACAACTCAGAGACGTATCAGATTACCATTTTGGAAAGATCACTGTGGAGGCTATGAGAGAATGGATTGGAGGAATGTCAGAGGATCTGGGAAGACCAGATAAGAGGTAATATCAATAAGCCAGGCAAAAGTTAGTGCTGCTTGTACCAAGGTGATGTCAGCCCAGGTTCACATTAAGCACAACAGCTACCAGATTTTATGAGGGATTTCAAGTTTCAGTTCATACCTGCCTATTTCTGGAGATAGGGCTCCTTACATCTTACCAGAGGGTAGGATGGGAGGGTACTCCACTTTACTCAGTCTATAAACTCAAATGGTAATCTCATCCAAAACATCCACACAAATACACCAGTACACCCAGAATATAATATTTTACCAAATATCTGGGCACCCTGGGCCCTGTCAAGTTGATACATAAAATGAACTATCACAATAAGGGAGACACCAAAGATGGTTTCAGAATTTCTCTTTGGAAGTACTTAGTGATGACAACCTGATTCAAAAGGAAGACCAGTCTTTGAGCTCAATCCACAGAGCAAGCACTCTGCTTATTAAGATGTGTGTGTGTGTGTGTGTGTGTCTCTGTGTCTGTGTCTGTGTCTGTGTGTCTGTGTGTATAATACAGTTCTGGGGATGATCAAGATCTATCTAAAAGAAGGAGAAAGCGTATTTGGAGGGCTTCTGTACCCACAGCTAAACCAGCTTAGTGAAAACAGGCACTGGCCCATGGAATTTGGGATGGTTTCCCTCAACTAGTTCTAGAATATTCTACAATTCAAGTCATGTTTAAGTTTCCAGCATTATGAATTTTTCAATGATAGGGATAATAGTATTGATATTTGGGCCACTATAACCAGAAAGGGGTCAGCATTTCTACTATTAACACTGTATTTCCAGAGCCATAAAATTGCTGAAACATGGCACACGAAGTTAGCCACAAAAATGTTCTAAATTTCCGCAAAGACTCCATCACTCCATTCTTAAAAAGCAAGAATAGAAATGTAAGTAAAAGTTAGTTTAGAATTCACTTAATTTAAAATGGTGACTTTTATTGTACAATCAAACTTGGTGAATGAAAATCTTCATGTGAAAAAGCAATGGTTTTCTAGAGGTATTCCATCAGAGAGTCACTAAAAAATGTACATTTGGGATGCCTGGGTAGCTCAGTCAGTTAAGCATCTGCCTTTGGCTCAGGTCATGATCTCAGGGTCCTGGGATCGAGCCCTGCATCCGGCTCCCTGCTCAGCAGGGAGCCTGCTTCTCCCTCTGCCTGCTGCTTTCCCTGGTTTTGCACTCTCTCTCTTCTCTGACAAATAAATAAATAAAATCTAAAAATAAATAAATAAAATCTAAAAATAAATAAATAAAATTTAAAATGTGCATTTGTTGAACCAGTTGCTGCTCAATTCAAGATTTTTCTTGAGATCATTATATCAAGACTTTTATACAGGCCTTTATTTTCTTTCTAGGGAAAAAAAAATCCTTTGAAAAGCCATCACCACCTCTGATTCCTAAAGATTATGTATGGAAATGCTGAATTGAATCTCAAAAAAAACAAAAAATGGGAAATGAGGGCAAAAATCTTGACATCCAATGTCTCACACGAATGCCATTGAGTTATTTCCTATTCCCATCAGAGAATACCCTTAAAAAAAAGAAAGTGAGTCTGCTATTTCAGTCTGCTATTTCATTCTTCTTTCACGTTCATGTGAAGTAGCATCTTAACTGATATTGCTATAGCTGAATGAGTGGCAAATATATTTTAAAGCTCACTTGGGGGCCTGGGTGACTCAGTGGGTTAAGTGTCTGACTCTTGATTTCAGCTCAGGTCATGATCTCAGGGTCGTGAGATTACACCCCATGTAGGGCTCCAAGCTGAGCATGGAGCCTGCTTGAGATTCTCTTTCTCCCTCTCCCTCTGCCCCTCTCCTGGTGTTTTCTCTCCCTCTCTCTCTCTGAAAACAAAACAAAACAAAACAAAAAACCTCACTCTCCTGATGGATGGGAAGCCATTTGACTAAAAGTTTCAGTAGTGCCTTGATGACACAACAAGGGAAACCTCCCACACTGAGCACTGGAGCAAGGACTCTGGAGGAAGTTGGAGGGCTGGGTGAGGGCTTCCACCTGCAGGTAAAATAGGTGTTTGCCATTTCCTCAACTTCCTTGAGACCACCCACAGGCATGAAGGATGGTGAACAAAGCCTGAGGAATGGAGACTATCTTCAAAAAGTGCTTCCTGGGAGATTTAAGGGACAATAAGAAAATAATTTGCTGGTTTCTAAATCAGCTGACATGGCTTTTGATCATTCAGATGGGACAGTTCTGCCTGAAAGGGATCAATCTTTTTTTGTTCCAAAGACTAACACAGATACAAATCAAAGGAGGTGTTCTTTCAATAAAGGAAATTCCAGAGAGGATGCCTAGGCTTAATTAAAATATAACCCTTTGTTTCAAGGACTCTTCTTTCCTTTGCAAAAGGAAATGCACTCTCTGAAAAGGCATGTGCCAGGACTGGTGAGCTAGGATTCTTCAACAAGTAAGGATCTGTCTACATTCGGGGCAGCATCTTAGGAAAGCCTTCAAGGGAATCATGCCTGGAGTCCCATCTGACTTAACTCATCATCACAGTCCTTCATCACAACATAATGAGTGTTATTACTTCCTCATGTGGCCTGTGGGCTTCGTTAATTAAAGAATGGAAAGGTAAGTAGTTCCAACCTTTTGCTTTTAATTAATCAAAAGATGTGTTTTCCATCTTCAAGTTGCTGGGCAGCGAGTAAAGTATTTTGTCTGCCTTCCAATACCCAAAAGGTTTCAGTGAAAAAACTCAGCAGCTGGTTTGAGATTGTGTAGACAACATAGTAGATGACTGGCTCTCCTTTCTTTATAAAATTTAGATCAATTGTATTGGCCAGACGACTGCCTATAATATAGTAGTATCTGAAGAAAAATTAAAGGTTGTCCCATATCATCTCATCAATATAAATAAAACCTTCCTAAAGAAGACATCCATATCTTAAACTTTGTATTTGTCACAGTACTAGGTAATCAGGAGGCACTCAACACAAGAAAATAACTGGAACAAACATTTATTGGGTGCCTATTATGCCAAAAACTCATGCTCTTTTTGTTAAACTATGCTGCCTTCCTGTTCACTTGATTTACTGAAACTTCTAGCATTGGGGTCATTCTTCAACATTAAAACATCCTCTACACTTTAAATAGAAATATATTACCTGGAAGGAAAACACGTCAACATTAACCAGCATCGCACATTAGCAAAAGAACAGCACTTCAGAGAATGAGCAGGGCACTAGTATATTTCCTTTTGGAAGAAAGTTAGGAAAAGCCTGGAACATGGTGGCAAGTAGGTTTTAGCTAGTGTGCCAGCCCTCCACAATTAATGTTGACTGTTGCCAAGAGCTCTGTTTTGAGAAGGAGTCTAGAGGCAAAGAGTCTAAGCTCCGTAAGAAAAAGAATTGCAATTGCTCAGTGATATCTGCTTTGCTGGAGTCTTGATAGTGAAGAGTGAAGAGCTGTAGAGTCCTGCTAAGAATACCTGCCCTGCTAAGCCACTGAGAAAGAAGTAGAGGTAGTAAGTGAAAATTGTCCCATCTCTTATTCAAAACCCAAATCTTTTTTTTTTAAGATTTTATTTATTTATTTGACAGAGAGAGAGAGAGAACACAAGCCAGGGGGAGTGGGAGAAGGAGAAGCAGGCTTCCCACCGAGCAGGGAGCCCTATGCGGGGCTCGATCCCAGGACCCTGAGATCATGACCTGAGCCTAAGACAGATGCTTATGAGCCACCCAGGTGCCCCCCAAACCCAAATCTTTTATGTTTACCTCTGTAAGAAAATCTCTCAGCAGGGAGCGAGGAAACAGAAGACCAGAAAGCCTCTACCATTCACTCCTTCCAGATTCACTTTCCCATTAGAGATATCCTCATACCATGGTGGCCAATGAGAAGTCAGGCCATGCTCCTGTCCACTTAATAAATACTCTAGCTCATGTGTAGACATGTGGCCCTTCCCTCAATAGCCCATATCATGGCTGAAATAGTTGGTTTATTCAAAGAAGTCATCCCTGAGAGGCGCTGGATGCTAATAAGTATATAGAACAGAGACTTCTTAAACCTTTTTATGTCCTGGAAAACTTTGGCACTTCGGTGAAGTCTGTGGAACCCCTTGTCAGAAAATGTTTTTTGGTTTGGGGTTTTTTTTAATTAAATAATTTTTTGACTATAGTTGACACACAATGTTACATTAATTTTACATGTACAACATAGTGATTCAACATCTGTATATGTTATGCTATGCTCACCCCAAGTGCAGCTACCATCTGTCACCAACAACGCTGTTATAATAGCACTGATTATATCCCCTATGCTGTACCTTTTATTCCCATGACTTATTCATTCCATAACTGGAAGCCTGTATCTCCTACACCCCTTCATCCATTTCACCCCCCCCACTCCCCTTCCCTCTGGCAACCATCAGTTTATTTGTATTTATAGGTCTGATTCTGCTTTTTATTTATTTGTTTATTCATTTCTTTTGCTTTTTAGATTCCACATATGAGTGAAATCATATGGTATTTGTCTTTCTCAGTCTGACTTATTTCACTCAGCATAATACCCTTTAGGTCCATCCATGTTCAGAATAATATTTTTAAATGTGTAAAATAAAGGATTAAAAAGGACACTTGTAATATTTAAATGTAGTCAGCAAAATATTAAAATAAAATATGATCTAGTAAAATATGGGCTTCTTTATTAATATATTAAATAACAAGACAATATATTTAAAGTACAGGCAAGTTAAATTTTATTTTTTAATGACATTGCAGTGTGAAGGCTATTGGTCTTAATTTGACTTGGAACATTAAACTTTGAGGTAGCCCTTAGCTTACCTCCTTCCACATATTCATAAGAAATACAAGAAAGCAGCATAGATGTCTAGATCACCAAGATGAGTACACCACCCTCAGAGTTTGGTGGTTGAATGATAACTAGGCAGAGAGCTGCCCCATTTTTGGCCAACTATATCAACTGAATGTCTATAGATCCTGTGCAATCTACCAACAAATGTAATAACAATCACAATTTCAAAGTAGTGATGAGCATAAAAAAATATTTAGAGATGTCTGAAACTATGTGGTATCAAAACAGCTGTGATTTGTATTGTTGAAAAAGCCATCGATAGAGCCTAAACTTCTGAGGTTTGTTGCTACAGTGGAGTGAATTAGTAGACCTAACTTTTCATCCTTTCTGTATTCACATTTTTTTCTTTGTGACCTTGCAATTACTCTCACAAAATGCAGAATGTACTTTCACACTCTAGGCTTTAGACTCAGCCATGTGACTTACTTTGGCCAAAGCTATAGGCAGAAGTGATTGTATGCCAATTCTGAGCCTAAGCCTTAAGAAACCTCATGTGTTTGATTGTTCTTAGCGCATTCTCCAAAACCATGGGAAGGCCTAGACTAACCCAGTGTCTAAGGAGAATAAAAGACACTTGGAATAGAACTGCCTAGCCAACCTACAAAACTGCAGCAAAAAGCAGAATCAACCAGCTGAGCCCACTCTAGATTAGACAACCCACTAATACATGAGTAAGATCTAACTAAGATCAGAAGACCTATTCCAGATGACCTACCAATGCTTGAAAAATAAATGTTTGTTGATGTATGTCACTGAGATGTTTTGTGATTGTTCTGCAGCAATAGCTGATTGATAAACCAAATTCATAATTTAAGGAAATGCGAAATTTCAGTGAGATCCTGTGTGATTTAGAGGTTAATAAACACTAATACGTAGTGTTTTCTTTCTTTATTTTAAGATTTTATTTATTTATTTGAGAGAGAGAAAGTGAGAGACAGAGCACGAGCGGAGGGGGAGGGAGAAACAGACTCCTCGCTGAGCAAGGAATCCGATGTGGGGCTCAATCCCAGGACCCCAGGATCATGACCTGAGCAGAAGGCAGACGCTTAATGACTGAGCCACCCAGGCGCCCCAATGTGTAGTGTTTTCTAATTCAAGTTCACAAACCCTTCTAAAGCAGACAGGGCACCCACAACATAACTTTCGAGTTCTGCCAAGATAACTGAGACTCCAGAATGGTGCCAAAATAATATTACTGAAGCCTGAGGAAGATATAAAAATAAATATAACAATAATCCTAAAAAAGATGAAATAACACTCTGACAGCAACAACAAATCTAGTTAAAACTATGTTGTTAATGTTTTATGGTAGAGTTAAATTTATTTATAAAATTTTAAAATTATTGTTTATGTTTTTACATTTTTGCTAGACATGTAAGTTAAATAAATTGAGCATTAAACAAAGTATAAATAATTGTGGCTGTTGCTGTCCACATTAAAAACAAAAGCAAACACAAAAACCCTGAGCATTAAAAATCTGTCACTACTTTTCTCTGTGTTTAAGCCCAATTATTCTCAGTCCTCCTCCTTCTGGATACTGATGGGGTAGAGTTGAGGGACACCTTCCCCCTTCAACTCAAACATTCACCTCCTTTTCTGGTCTAGGAAGAATTAACAGGAACAATTATCCATTTTAGTTAAATTCTTACCCCCAAAACACAAGGATATCATCTCATTCTCATGTCCAGGACAGGACTTTCACAATAGACCATGGTACAGTTTGTAAAGTCTGGGCTACCTGTTTTAAAAATCACCATGTGTGATGATTAATTGTGTGTGCCACCTTGGCTGGCCAGGGGGTGCCCAAATTAAATATTATTTCTGGGTGTGTCTGTGAAGGTGTTTCAAAAAAAGATTAGCATTTGAATCAGTAGACTCAGTAAGGCAGATTGCCCTCCACAAGGGTGGGCATTATCCAACCCATGAGGACCTGAATAGAACAAAGTGTAGAAGAAAGAGGAATTTGCCTCATTTGCCCCTTTTTCTCTGCCTCACTGATTGAGTTGGGATTCTCATTACATCTTCTCTGAGTATCAGACTAGGAGCTACACCATAGGCTACCCTGATTTAGGCCTTCAGACTGAATTGTACCACTGGCTTTCCTGGGTATCCAGCCCACAGACAACAGATCATGGGACTTCCTGGCCTCCATAATTGTGTGAGCCAATTTCTCATAATATATCCATATATACATATCCTACTGGTTCTGTGTCTCTGGAGAACCCTGATTAATATACTATGTATGGAACACCAACAAAATGGCACAGTCAGCTCTATACCAAGATCAACTAAAATCTTTTCATTTCTCTCAGTTTAATTTGATGCAAAGATCAGGCCTCTACAAGAGCAAATGCTTGAACCAAAAGACATGCATGTCCTAAGTGTAATAAATAATTTTCAGGAATAGGACAGCTTAAATCCAAGTTTAGGGGTAAATTATCTAACTTTTCTGGGTCCCTCTACAAGCACATTCAAATAATATTACCAACAGAAATTTTAATATCTTGCCCAAACTTCCATTGCTCTTATTCAGATAAGAACTGGGAAAAGACTGAAACAGCTTCTTAAAAGTATCCATGAACTAGCAAGAAAGTAAGTCATAGTTAGGCCAAAACAAAGTGAAAGTAGGAACACAAAAAGTTAAGGAGAGCACAATAAACATCTTTTACCTTGAAAACATTTACCAAATCAGCTGATCTGAGCATTAGTTGTCAAAACCTCATAGGACTTAGAAGACAGGAAACAAGCCCTAGAGATTTCCTAAGGTAGGTGATATAATGGGAGACCTTATTTACAATGTGAAGATTCCCAAAGGCCTGCGCTCTCAGTGTAAGGATAAAATATAAACAATAAGCCCCATTTCAAAGCACTGAAGAGAAAATACCTTCCAACATTGGTGCTAAATGGGGGTGGGGGGTGGGGGGGAAGAAAAGAAATTC
Organism: Mirounga leonina; assembly: GCF_011800145.1. Taxonomy (NCBI): domain Eukaryota; kingdom Metazoa; phylum Chordata; class Mammalia; order Carnivora; family Phocidae; genus Mirounga; species Mirounga leonina. Next base: position 15,410,545 of record NW_023270314.1, read on the forward strand.
TCTTTGAGAAGTCACCCCATAAACCAGCTCTTGTATATAATTGAGCCTAAATTTATACCAACTGAATGGTCTAAAGGACCTCAAAGTAAGAATTTAGTTGACAAGGGACTGGACTCTTAGTGCCCTCAAGTATGTGGTAGAAATAAATGCAAATTCACATTGGAAGAGCCTCAGAGAATTCCAGTCTAGAAAAATGAGCAGCTCTCAGGCAAAAAACCCCAAACAAAACAAAACACAAAAAAGGAACTATTAGCAAAAGCCAAACGAAACCACAAACTGCAGAATCAGATCCTCAGTGACTTCAGATACTGGAATCATAACAATCACAATATGAAATAAATATGTTTGATATATTTCATCTAATAGAGGGGAGTCTGGATAATGGGATTAAGAAGCAAGTAGAGTTCTAAAAGAATAAAATAGAACTTCTGGAGGTGAAAAATGCACTAATTGAAATTAGAAATATAATAAATGGTTTCAACAGCATGTAAGACATGGCCACAGAAGGAATTAATACATTGGAAAACAGAACTAAAGAAATTATCTAAAAATCAGCCTAAAGAGAAAAGAGATAGAAAAGATGAAAAACAGATTAAAATACATAGATGATAGAATTTTTTAAATATTGAAAGAAAGATCATAGCACTTACTGTTATTCAGATATGTGGACAAGATAAAAAATATCCTGGGCCATTCAAGGTCTCAGAAGAATGGTCACACTAAGACTCACATTGAAGAAAGGTTATCAATAAAATACTTAAAAAGAAAAAAAATTCAAGAGATGTTGTATAAGATATATGCAGAAAAGTTATTTTAAAATCTTAGTTAAGAAAAAAAAAGATATTCTACTGAGAAGTTCAAAGGCTACACACTTTGTTTGAATTCCACAAATTTTAAAAGGAATTTAAAATTTGGAATGAAAAAACCATCATACACCCACAAATTTCAATATACTAGAGACCAACATTAGGCACTCATCTGGCCATTGACTGACTTCAGAATAGGTAAATATTATGAATTTTAACTATAAGATAAATTTATAGTAAGAAAGATGAATAAATATCTTACTAAAGTTTTTATTATTTAAAACAGTTACATTTGAAGAAAAGAAAAAGAAAAAATATATATACCTAATAACCCCTAATTAAATTTTTAGATAATATAAAAATGATGACATCAAGGTGGAGAAAGGCAGGAAGAAAGTTTTAAGAGCATAAGCATACGTAGACTTTTCATATTGCAAGACTTATAGAAGTCTATTTTCTTAAGTAAAAGGTATTAAAAAGAAACAGAAAAATTGGAACAAATGGAAATGACAACGAAAGCAATAGAGACAGATCCAATATATCAGTAATTGCAGTAGGTGTAAATGGACTAAAATTGCCAGCTCAAAGTTAGAAATTGTCAGATTGGAGTGTGTGTGTGTGTGTGTGTACACACATATGTGTATGTGCAAGGGAAATAAAAGCAAAAATGAACTATTGGAACCTTATCAAGATAAAAAGCTTCTGCACAGCAAAGAAAACGATCAAGAAAACTAAAAGGCAACCTTCAGAATGGGAAAAGATATTTGTAAATGACGTATTGGATAAAGGGTTAGTATCCAAAATCTATAAAGAACTTATCAAACTCAACACCCAAGAAACAATAATCCAGTTAAGAAATGGGCAGAAGACATGAACAGACATTTTTCCAAGGACATACAGATGGCCAACAGACACATGGAAAGATATTTAACATCACTTATCATCAGGGAAATACAAATCAAAACTACAATGAGATACTACCTCACACTTCTCAGAATGTTTAAAATTAACAACACAGGAAACAACAGATGTTGGCAAGGATGTGGAGAAAGGGGAACCTTCTTACACTGTTGGTGGGAATGCAAACTGGTACAGCCACTCTGGAAAACAGTATGGAGATTCCTCAAAAAGTTAAAAATAGAGCTACCCTACAGTTCATCAATCCCATTACTGGTATTTACCCAAAGGATACAAAAATACTGATTTGAAGGGACACATGCACCCACCCTGATGATTATAGCAGCATTATCAACAATAGCCAAATTATGGAAAGAGCCCAAATGTCCATTAACTGATAAATGGATAAAGAAGATGTGGTATATATACATAAAATGAATATTACTCATCCATAAAAAGAATGAAATCTTACCATCTATAATTACATGGATGGAGCTAGAATGTGTGATGCTAAGCAAAAGACAAATGGCATATTATTTCATCCATATGTGGAATTTAAGGAAAAAAACAGATGAACACCAGGGGAAAAAAAGGAGAGAGGCAAACCATAAAACAGACTCTTAACTATAGAGAACAAACCAAGGGTTGCTGGAGGGGAGGTGGGGGGGGGGATGGGCTAAACGGGTGATAGGTATTAAGGAGGGCACTTGTGATGAGCACCGTGTGTTATATTTAAGTAATGAATCACTACATTCTATTCCTGAAACTAATGTTACACTATATGTTAACTAACTGGAATTTAAATAAAAACTTGAAACAAACAAACAAGTAATAGAATTGTCTACAAGTAATAGAACTCCATCCCCAAAGACGATTTAATGATGAGAATGTTTATAATCATGCACAAAAGTCCAAATAGGAGACACATCAGCATGTCTGCTTTGCCCCCAAGCTAGCTCTCCTTATGATCACAAGATAGCTCACTTTCAGTCCTACACTTTCAGTCCTGTGCAGACACAACCACATTCCGCAGCAGCAGAAGCCTCCGCTTCTCCTCTGGGACCTCTTTTAAAGAATAAAAAAATTTTCCCAGAATCTTCCCAGCAGCCTCTCATCACCTTTCATTGACTAGAATTTTATCTCTTGTTCATGTCTAAATGATCTCTAGCAAGGATAATGGGAAAACAATGACTTATCAGGATTACCCCAGTTGCTGAGAGATGGGGACGTGTGAAGGACCTACATCATACGCAAAAGGTAAACACTCAAAGAGAAACTGAAACTATTAGCAAGAAAAGAGAGAGAGAAATAGTTGTTATGTAGGCAACCAAAAATGTCTGTTACAAATGGGGATAAGAATCTTTCCCACAGGACTGATGCAAGAATAATATTTGAAAGTCCCTAGAAAGTGACCCAAGGAAGGCATTTCATGAATATTATTCTTCCTTCCCTTTTCCCCTTCTCTTCATTTCCTCCAGTTACAGTCCTGGCTTCTCTTTCTCTCCCCCCATGTATTGGTTTAGGGTATTAGAACTAGAGTATGTTAACCAGCAGCCTGGGAAAAGTCCCATGGTGCTCACTCCACCCCTGTGCTGACAAACCGTAGGTTACCCTCAAAAGCCATAAAGCTGATCTCCAACTGCCTTCTGGGCATTCCAGCTGAGAGAACAGTGAAATAGTGTAGAAGATCCAATTAGCAGTAGCCTGGTCCTCGTGAGCATGTACTCACTACTGTACAGTCAATTTATGTGCAGGTTTTGGTAATTGCAGATTTTCTGTTTAGTCATCATGATAATTTACACTTAAACATTTTGTAGGTTTGTTGGACAATTAAAGTGACTACACATGCAGTTAGAGTTTCAAATTAGAGCCCTGTAATTCATATGTACACGCATAATTTTATGGAGAGAATAAATAACATAGTTAACACTGTGAATATAATCACTTAAAATACCAAGTATATCGACTACACCAAAGTAAAGAATCATTATTTCCTTTTGCCTGATGGACTTCTGTAAACTGACTTTATACGTTTGGGAGGTTGGTTTTACCAACATAATAATAACAAATAATAGTTAACCACTTATTGAAAGCTTGCCAGAAGCCAAGCACTCTTCTGTGTGCTTTTACATTTACTAAATTTAATTTAAATGGATTTATTTCATTGAAATGAAGACACTGAGACACCAGGAATAAGTAATTTACTCAAGATCACAAATATTAAAGCCAGAATTCAAACCCAACCAGTCTTCCTCCAAAGCCAACTCTCTTAATCATGTTCTAATGAAAACCCAATTGCTTTAGAAAGCTTGAGTTACATTTGCTAATGCTTGCAACACTGAGTGAACTAAGTGATGGTGATCTACTAAGGGCATACCCAATCTCTCTTTCCCTTCTCCACTCAGCACACCTGGAGAATTATTTGGTATCTATTACCTCTGTCATAACCTGCTTTCTCCACCCTTCCTTCTCTTTCCTTGACTCCAGTTCATTCACCATTTTTTAATTCACACACACACTCCAAGTACTGTCCCACTTTGACCCAATAGCTCCTGCTCAAAGCTTACCTCTCATCTATTGTACCCCCTTGGTCTGACCATCCTCCCTTAGCATGCAGCCTGGAAAGGATGAAGCCTCAGAGATGATTGCTGGGTCAGATATATGCAAGGAGATTCATCTTTCAAGAATATAGCTGCTAAGAAGTCAAGGCATACTCATCCCACCATTCCTAAGCAGAAATGAGACAGGTTAATCTTCAGCTATCTGAACTTTAGGGAGCTGGAAGCATGGTATGAGATGAAGACATACTGGATTCTGTTCCCCCTCCCCCACCACCCCAATGTCCCAGCATTATCTTTGCCATTTTTCCAATCTAGAATGTCTTCCTGCCTCCTCTCTATTCATGCCCTTCCTCTACTTCCAAATTGTGTATGTATTTAATTTCTCCTTCCTGGAAGGAAAGAGAACCTAAAAAGTGCATTGCATTAAGGAATAGGGAATAAACAGAATTTTAAGAGTCCCTTCGGAGGCTTGTATCACTCTGAGTCACTGATCTATACAAGTGTAGGTGATCAAAACTAACAAAATCATTAAAATGAGCCACCTTATTGGGGCGCCTGGGTGGTTCACTTTGTTAAACGTCTGCCTTCGGCTCAGGTCATGATCCCAGGATCCTGGGATCGAGCCCCACATCAGGCTCCCTGCTCAGTGGGGAGTCTGCTTCTCCCTCTCCATCTGCCTCTCTCCCAGCTCATGCTCTCTCTCGCTCTCTCTCAAATAAATAAAATCTTAAAAAAAAAAAAAATGAGCCACCTTATCAACCAACCTTACTCCCCCAACACTATGTTACTACGTCGTGCTTCACTTGCCTAACTAAAGCAAGTGAGATTCTAAACAGTTCTGGGTGTAGCCATAAATTTTTAAAAATTAATCATCTTAGGGGCACCTGGGTGGATCAGTCAGGTTAAGTGTCCAACCCTTGATCTCAGCGTGGGTCTTGATCTCAGGGTCATGGGTTCAAGGCCCCTGTTGGGATCCACACTGGGCATGGAGCCTACTTAAAAAAAACTATAAAAATTAATCATCTTAATACAATGTGGAAGTATGGCCCTTTCTATGGTTAAAAGACTACTGGACTGTGAATATAGGTGAGCAGGTCTGTAGTTGCTGCGTAGAACTAAGTCGCTCTGCAGAAGGAAGGACTGTTGTAGGGCAGGGAGAGGAGGCTGTAGAATCCAATGTAAGGGAGGGCGCCTGGGTGGCTCAGTTGGTTGGGCGACTGCCTTCGGCTCAGGTCATGATCCTGGAGTCCCTGGATCGAGTCCCGCATCGGGCTCCCTGCTCGGCAGGGAGTCTGCTTCTCCCTCTGACTTCCCCCCTCTCATGCTCTCTCTCTATCTCATTGTCTCTCAAATGAATAAATAAAATCTTTAAAAAAAAAAAAAAAAAGAATCCAATGTAAGGGAAACCAGAGCAGAAACACTAGATGATGCCAGGAGAGCAGGAAAAAAACCTGATTTGACCTCAGCATTGCAGAGACTGAAAGAGAGAAAGGTCTGAGGTACTTTTTGAAGTAAAATAATATCAAAGTGAAATACTTTGAAGTGAAATAACATTGAACTGTGCAATGTCAATTACCCTCATCTTTTACAAAATATTTAGGAAAATTAATATTGCTGGCTTGTGTTCTGATAGTAGAAAATTCTCTAACATGATTGCAAAGAAGTGTCGATACCAGCTTCAAAGGCAAAAAAGGGTGAAAGGGAGAGACAACTTGGGGACAGATGACTTAATGGTTATATGTATAATCATAAAAGTAATAACTTTCATTTCTTTGAAGATTAATCTTCCATTCCTTACTTGACATTCATTTCCTTCTATCTTCTTTCCCATACCCATGACACCTTTACCCTCTCTTTATTTTAGCAACAATCACACTTAAAGATAATGTACTTACATGTGCCATTCTCCTCCCCACACACATACACATGCATGAATGCACACCCACACTCAAATGTGATTCTGAGCTGCTTGAGGGTAAGAAAACTATCTTACTAATTTTGATGTACCCAGTCCTCTGCTTGCCTATAACAGAGTAGACATTCAATGTATGTTTACTCAAAAATATGAAAAAACAGAACTTAAATAAAACTTTTAACTCTATACAAAGGACTTCCACAACCAGTTGGATTGACCTTGAGCATGCTTTTGTCATTCATGTTGAATGTAATTACCTGCATTTGTAGGGTCTTCCCATTTAGCAATTTGGGGGCAAGAAAAGCATCTTCTGTATTCACAATGCTTTTCTAACCCACAAACACAGTGGTCAGTCTGAAAAATCTTGTAGCCCAGTTCTTTGTGAAAGTTAGGAGAAGTTTTAGGAGAAAGACAGAATAGACACTCCAAATATGATTATAAATGTGCTTGACACCCCCCCGCCCAGATTAAGAGAAATTATGTTTTACTAAAGCATTGATGAAACAGATTTCAGAATCCCAGTAGAATTATGTGGGAGTGGTGGAAACTATTAGCTGTCATCCTGTATACATTCTCCTCCTCTTCCTTTAGTGCTAGAACACCCATCATCACCACCACACTTAGCAGGGCTCTTAGTCCCCAGTTAGACACTAGAGTCTCAGCATTTTTCGCAGCTAGGTGTGATCATTTGACCATATTATCAGTAGCATAGTGTGGACAGAAGGACATCTTCTTAAAGGAAAACACTTGGCCCCACTTCCACTTTCTCCCTTCCTTCTAGCTAGAATGGAATGAGGTGGAGTGGAAAAGCAAGATTCTACCATGAGGACAAGGGAAACATCTCAGAATAGATATTTTAGCTGTTTTGTGTCATAGACCTCAAAGGAAGTCTGGTAAACCTATGTAGCCCTTCTCAGAATCATGTTTATAAATGCATAAAATAAAATACCAAAGTTAAAAAGGAAAATATACTGAAACATACTTTTTGAAACTATGTTTACAAGTTTTGATATAATATTATGTGTTTATTAACCCATCAACTAGCAAGCTCTAAAGGCAGGTCTACTGTTAGTAGTGATATAGTGTAATATTATTATAAGATATTTGCAACGAATGAATATGATATAAAATTATCTGTAATTTCTATTGGTGGCAAAGTCATAGGTACAGCTGATATCATTGTTGCTTGTTACCTGTATTCAAAAGTGAAAGAAGGGGCGTCTGGCTGGCTCAGTCTTTAAGCGTCTGCCTTTGTCTCAGGTCATGATCCCAGGGTCCTGGATTCGAGCCCTGCATCCGGCTCCCTGCTCAGTGGGAAGCCTGCTTCTCCCTCTCCCACTCCCCCTGCTTGTGTTCCCTTTCTCGCTGTCTCTCTCTGCCAAATAAATAAAATCTTTAAAAAAAAAAAAAGAAAAGAAACAAGTAAACAAAACTTTAGTTGTTATTAAAAGATCACCAAAAACCAGGCATGATAGAATCCTGAAAAATTTCTGATCACACTGCTTGGCAGACCTTCTTCTCAAATCCCAGAGGAACAACTGGTTTTGTGTAAAAGGTTAAAAACTATTGAGGTCAGAGACGATAGCAATGTAGAGCATTTTTGCAAACACCACATACTATTCCGGGTCAAACGAACACAGCTAGGAGAGGAAGGATGTACAAAATAACCTCCCAGAGACACCTGGGTGGCTCAGTCAGTTGAGCGTCTGCCTTCGCCTCAGGTCATGATCCCAGGGTCCCAGGATCGAGCCCCGCATAGGGCTCCCTGCTCAGCAGGGAGTCTGCTTCTCTCTCTCTTTGTCCTTCCCCCTGCTTGTTCCCTCTCTCTCAAATAAATAAATAAATAAATCTTAAAACACACACACACACACACACACACACACAAAGTAACCGCCCATTGAATTGAGACTTTTTCTAGAAGACTATGAAAAGTTCTGTCCTCTTCATTTTAAGATAAATGCCAGAAAATGAGGCAGGAGACTTATGAAAACCATACTAATGGTAATCATAACAACAGCTACTGTTGATCACGTTTGTGTAAAGTCAGCATTATAACTTCCTTCAATGTTTGGGAGAATTCTCCAGTGAAGTCATCTGGGCCTGGGATTTTCTTTGTGGGAGGTTTTTCGTTTTGAATATAGTTTCCTTAATAGATAAAAGGCTTAGAAATATTCTATCTCTTTTTTGTCAGATTTGTTAATGCGTGTTTTTCTAGGAGTTTATTCCCTTCATCTAAGTCCTTGAATTTATTGGCATATGCATTGACACTTAATGTCTATAGGATCTCTAGTAATCCCCTTCTTCCACTCTTAACACTGGCAATTTGGGTGTTCTTTCTTTCTTCTTGATCAGTATTGTTAAAGGTTTATAAATTTTATCGATTGTTTCAATGAACCACATTTTGGCTTTGTTGACACTCTTCATTTTTCTATTTCACAGATCATGTGGAAGTCATGTGATTGGACACGTTTTTATAGGATTCACTCAGGTTGCTGTTTGGGGAATACACTGGAGGAAGCAAGGGCAGAAGCCCAAAGGCCATTTAGGAAATCAGTGCAGTGATCCAGACAGGTGGCCTGCATCAGGGTGGTAGCCCGGAGATAGTAAGGATTAGTCATATTGGGACATCTCTTGAAAGGAGAAACAACAGGATTGAATGGTATACTGGATGTACCATATGAGAGGAGAAGGGTTGCAGGTGACTCCAAGGATTTGGTACCAAGCAAATGGAAGAACTCAGTGGCCATTAACTTAGATAGAGAAGTCCTTGTTGCTGTTATAATTAATGAATGTGCTATTCACCAATAGCCTATGAAAGAAAAAATAATCAAAAGACTAATTCTAGGGGTGCCTGGGTGGCTCAGTAGGTTAAGCGTCTGCCTTCGGCTCAGGTCATGATCCCAGGGTCCTGGGATCGAGCCCCACTTCGGGCTCCTGGCTCAGCGGGGAGCCTGTTTCTCTCTCTGCCTCTCTCCCTGCTCATGCTCTCTCTCTCTTTCTGTATCTCTGTGTCTCAAATGAATAAATAAAATCTTAAAAAAAAAAAAAGACTAATTCTAATTCATACAAAGTATTAGTGACTAAGTTTTTTTCTTCTATTTCTTGACAAGCACTTTGTGTGTGTATGATGTGCTTTAAGTAGATATGCAGAATCTAAAGATGTAGTGACTGACCCAAGAGACCTAAAGAGACAGAATGAAACCTGAATGGGGACTTGTTGGCATCAGAATAAGACTGCTTTGGGGAAGATTTGCTGTGAGGCAAGGAATCCTGCTCTAATTTTCTAAAACTAATTAAGTAACCACCCTCCTACTAGCTGTGTGGTCTTAAGCACATTCTGGATGATAGTTTTCTAATTAATCTATCAAGGATAATGGATATTCAGTAATTATTAATTTCTTCCCTCCCTAATACTTGTAAATTGTAAATTGCCCCAAGTATAAAATTGATGGATAGTCTTGCCTTGTCTGTCTACGAAGGAAATAATGATGAAAACATTCATTTTGACTTCCTAGATACTTTATATGGATTTGATACTTTCTGAGAAGTCTCTTCTGAGATGGGGACTCGATTCCTGTCACCCAACTTGGTCCCCAGCCTGGGTCCTGCTCAAGGGTCGCACATCAAGTCCACTGCAAAAGCAAAGACTCCCAACAGTTGCAGGACCCAGGACTATGTGCAGCTCCAGCTTTCCACATTCACATACAGAAAGAATATTTGCTGCCAGATCCCCTGTGTCAAGATACAGTGATGAGCTGAAGGAGGGGGGCCTCACTGTGTGGGACAGCAGGTGGGTACTTTTCCTAAGTGCCAAGTCCCCATGAAAGCCTGAATGTGGGTCCGGGTTTAGGCAGAGTTTCCACATTCCTCCTTTGCTCCGTGATCAGGAAAGCCTATTATCATACCATTGACATATTCCCTATGCTGTACTTTTTATCCCCGTGACTTATTCATTCCATGACTGGAACACTGGCTCACTTTTATTTTCAAGAAGCAATCACATGGTCATGGATGGGGGGAAAGGGGTGGGGCAGCAGCATCTATCTGGTGCCACCTCACTGAACACTTTCCCTTCCACTTTGCATGTCAGAGAACAGGCCTCCCCTGTAAAAGGAGTGGACAGATAGATTTCCCTGCCAAGGTTCAATCACATATATACAGAGACTTTGTAAATTGAGTAACTATGCATTAATAATTTCTTTTTTTTTTTTAAGATTTTATTTATTTATTTGACACAGAGAGAGAGACAGCTAGAGAGGGAATATAAGCAGGGGGAGCAGGAGAGGGAGAAGCAGGCTCCTGGCTGAGCAGGGAGCCCGATGCAGGGCTAGATCCCAGGACCCTGGGATCATGACCTGAGCCGAAGGCAGACGCTTAACAACTGAGCCACCCAGGGGCCCCTATGCATTAATAATTTCAACAGACATTCCATTTTTTACCTACAAGAAGTCTGACTGCAAAGAGTTTTTCAGAAACAAATTACTATTTTAAGGCCAGGGAAGGGGTTATAATTTATTGAAATGATGGGGAAATCAGACAAATGTTCACTTGTGTCCATACTGAAAGAAATCACAGGGGCGCCTGGGTGGCTCAGTCGGTTAAGCGTCTGCCTTCAGCTCAGGTCATGATCTGCTTCTCCCTCTCTACCTGCCGCTCCCCCTGCTTGTGCTCTCTCTCTCTCACTATCTCTGTGTGTGTGTGTGTCAAATAAATAAATGAAATCTTAAAAAAAAAAAAAAAAGGAAATCACAGAGCCAGAAGATGCCTCAACAATCTCTGTGATCGTCCCCACTGCTCCAAATAAGGTTGCATCTACAGTTTTCCCAACCGAGAATCTCCTACGCTTTCGAAATTAAGACAGTAGAAAATGAAGAAGAAACCCCCAAAATTTGTCTGATGCAAGTCTAATATCACTGCAGCTCTACACAATTCTTTTCTTACACAAACCGCAATTATCAAAAGTGTTTAATGCTTAGGTAAAACCCTGGTGCCCTGCTCGCTCAGTATCTTCTAGACTAAACAAAGTATGTTGTTCCAGAAGCAGATGATAGTTGCAAAGACCTACACTCCCCAACAGCTATAGATCATAATCCCTTCATCCCTGTAGTGCAAACCCTCTTTCCCTGTGTGTAATTATGACTTAAACAGCCCCTCATTATAGGAGGGGAATGTAACAGGAAAGTCCCTCTCTCTGCTGGAGATGAACTGGGACTGCAGATGAGAGCTCGGAAATCTATTCAGTGTGCTCTCAATGTAAGGAAGTAATTCAGATTTCGTGTAAGTGCAGAAGGTATATGTTAGAAACTTTCAGGTTGGGGGCGCCTGGGTGGCTCAGTTGTTAAGCGTCTGCCTTCGGCTCAGATCATGATCCCGGGGTCCTGGGATCGAGCCCTGCATTGGGCTCCCTGCTCCGCAGGAAGCCTGCTTCTCCCTCTCCCGCTCTCCCTGCTTGTCTTCCCTCTCTTGCTGTGTCTCCCTCTGTCAAATAAATAAAAAATCTTAAAAAAAAAAAAAAAGAAACTTTCAGGTTGAAAATAATCAGGTACATTTGCACATGCCCTCAGGTGATTGCATTTTATGGTAAAGATACAAGAGCAGTAAAGCAGCCTGGGAAGCCATTCCTACCCAGTCAATTCTCCTGCAGGATCTGAAACACTCAGAGAGGCAGCAGTCAAAATTGGTAATGAGAGAGGGAGAGAAAGGGAATCAGAGTCACAAGGAGAGTAGAATGAGTAGAACAGGGGGCAATATGTCAGAGAAGCATATGTCCAAGGCCCTGGATTCTAGAACCATTGCTGGGTCTGCTTCTAGAGCTGCTTTTATGTCTTCAGAGGGCTGAACAATGTTCTACAGAGAAGACTGGAAAATATACATGAATAATGGTATTTTGCAAATGCAAGGTTTTTCTTCTTATATTAATATCCAGCTCTTCCTCAACTTACAATAGGGTTTGGTCCCAATAAACTCATCATACGTCGAAAATATCATTAAGTCATTAAGTCAAAAATGCATTTAATACAATGAACCTACAGAACATCACAGCTTAGCCTCTCCTACCTTAAACGTGCTCAAAACACATCAGCCTACAGTTTGGCAAAATCATCTAATACAAAGCGTATTTTGTAACAAAGTGTTGAGTATCTTATGTAACTATTAAATACTGAAGGTGAAAGACAGAATGGTTGTATGGACATTGGTTCTTTACTCTCGTGATTGCTGGCCACAGGGAGCCTCAGCTGGCTGCCCTGCCCAGCATCACAAGAAAACTATCATACCACATCCCACTAGCCCAGGAAAAGATCAAAATCCAAAATTTGAAGTACAGTTTCTACTGAATGCTTATGGCTTTTGCACTATCATAAGGTCAAATTATCATAAGTAGAACCATTGTAAGTTGGGGACCATCTGTATTAATTTGAACCCTGTCGTGACATTTCCCTACTCTTACTATAATTGCTGTGATATTATTCATTTTTATTCAGCTAGCATTTTAATATGGTAAAATCTTTAAAAGATAGTGATTTTTAAAATTTTATAATTGTGAAACCAATACAGTGTCATGGATAAAATTGAAACTTCACAATAGGTTATGAGAGGAAAGTAAAACTCTGCAGACCCATCCACTACCCTGCCACCCCTCATTTCCATTTACCCAGTCAGTCGCTGCTATCCATTTCCTGGGAAGCCTTCAGAAATGTCATCTGTGTACAAATGTTCAATTTAACCTAACTTCCTCTGGCTAAAACTGTAGATTGGAAGAAACCAATGTCTGCTATGAACAAGAGTCCTGCCTATTCCAGAAAGGCACAGCATGACTAAAGTGGTTACTGAGGAGCAGGGGAGAGAGGAGACAATCCAAAATAATAGTAACAACCTCTCCACGAGTTGAAACTCATGGCTTCTCTTTGTTTTTAGTATCTTGTGGAAAATTTTGCTGTTTTCACTCTGTCACAGAACAGATGGAACCATGATTTATGATTCACAGTTTATGAGACTAATTTAATATTCTACCACACTTCATGCTCTATCACGTTTCCCACATTTGCAATACTTTTTCTTCTGGGACAGTTGTCACAAAAAGAATCCTGGGATATTGGGATGGAAGAGGGGTGAGGCATTATAAAGTAGGGGAACTGGTGATATTGCAGGGGGCATTCATGCCTCCAACAAATATTTACTGTGTCCCTTAATATGCCAGGCACTGCTCTAGGGACTAAGGATTTTATCAACAAGTCAGAGAGGTCTTTGCTCCTTCACAGAACAAAATGAACAAATCAATAAGCAAACAAATAATTAGGTCATTTCATAGATGTGCTTTGAAGAAAATAAAATAGGGCAATGTTATAAAGAGTGACTGGAGGTGGACAGTGTTAAACAGGGTGGTCAAGGAGTGCCCCCTGCCAAAGGAGATGCCATTGGAGGGAATGCTTAAATGATGAGAAGGAGCTAGTTTCTCAAAAATCACAAGGGAAGTGCATTCTCCAGGAGGAGGGAACAGAAAGTACAAAGGCCATAGGCTGGGGAGAAGTTTGGAGGGTCTACAAGATATATAATCAAGGCCACTGTGGTTAACCCATCCTCAACATCCCTCCTGCCCCTGTTTTCCATCCAGCCATCCAATCTGATGCCACTGGGGCCATTGGACAGGATGTTGGCTTTATGATGTATAATGCATCAAATAAAATACTTCCTGGCTCTAATTCAGAAGCTTTAGTGTGGCTCTGGTGAAATTCTGTTTCCTTCTTCACATTACAGTTCACAAGAGGTCAACTAGCAGAGTGATTCCAATAGAAGGCCAGCCTTGGAGCCTAGGGGGAAACATCTAAACATGAATAGCAAAAGATCTTCAGTGGGTGGTAGTGGTGTTTTTCCTACAATTAAACTTGTTTGTAGGGAAAAGTCAAAATTATTTCCCAGGTAAGTCTGATGAAATGATCACAGCAAAGGCACAGTATATTCATGGCAACAAACTTTGTGAACTTTTATTCCTGTGTCTGTATGAAGAAATAAACTATTTGGGTCATAGTGAATGATCTGCATCAATACTCTAAGTCCATCATATCTCGGTGAAATTTTTTAAAAGTCTTTGAAAACTGCATCTTTCTCAAAACGTATTTGGCAGCAATGCTTGACCTGAAATGATGTGGTTACTTAAAGTCTTTATCACAATGAGTGTCAATATTCATACATATTCATTAAATGGCAGAGATATTAAAATGCTTAATTAACAGATACTGCCCTAGTTTCCACTGGGATTATAATATAATATATATACAATTTTACCTACATAAAGTAAGAAAAATTAGGAATTCTAAAAAATAGCTGGCACAGGGGCAGCTGGGTGGCTCAGTCAGTTAAGCATCTGCCTCTTGATTTTGGCTCAGGTCATCTCAGGCTTGTGAGATCAAGCCCCATGTTGGGCTCCACGCTCAGCGTGGAGTCTGCTTGTCCCTCTCCTTCCCCCAGCTTAGACACTGCTCTCTCTCTCTCTCAATCTCAAAAAAATAAATAAAGTCTTTAAAAAATATATCTGGCACAAAGTTTACAAGAGCAAACTTGCACTCATCAATCTCAGACTCCCCATAACTTTAATATTAACATAACCTGCTAATGTTTTAGAAAGTAAATGGTCAGGAGAAAAAAATGACTACCTATCCAGTTCACATGCATGATAGTGAACTAGGCTTAACCGCTCCTACTGGTCTATATTACATGCATTGCAATTGCCCACTGAATTCTAAGCTGCATAAGAAAGAACCCCAGTAAAGGTACAGTATATTCATGACAATGCACTGTGAACTTTTATCCTAGCATCTGTGTGATGTAATAAACTGTGTGTGTCCTAGGTGTGTCCTAGTAACTATGTATCCCCAGCATATAGCATAGTAACTGGCATGGGGTAGAGACTGAGTAAATACTTGTTGAATAGTTGCTCCGTTCTTAATACTCGGCCACGCTACTTGGCCACGCTGCTACCCAACACACTTGCTATCTTGAATGAAAACTACACATCAAATCCCAACGCTGTTTCTTTTGCGTTCCCTGGCACGCCAAGGTCGGATGCCCTTCAAACAGATGTTTGCCATTCCTGAGACTTGCATGACTCTCTGATTGCAAAAAGAAGTAGGTTTTCTGCCAAAACCCAATTTATATTTTTTGGGAATCTGCTAACTCCCCTCCACACACCCTTTTTTCTTTTACAAAGAAACACTCAATTAAAAGAGCCCCATGACTCTAATTCAAAGAAACACTTGGAATCATTAGTAGTCTCTACCAGCAACCCTAATGCATTTGAATCAGTTTTCAAGATTTTCTACATCTTTAACCCTTTTTCCCTTGCTTCCCACAGCCTCCAAGATTTTTATCTATACATATTGGTCAAGAACACCTATTTGATTATCATGTTTGCTCTTCTATTGGCTGAGCCAGATGACAGTCCGCAGAACACACAATCCTGCCAAATGCTGTCGTTGCAGCTACTTTCCGTCCTACCCTGTTCCACAGAAGGCCCAGGAGAGTCCAGCGCTGCTGGCAAAGTCTCCCGGAGGTGGGAGGTGAGCCACAACTCTCACCTACTCCTTCCAGCTGAGAGAGACTGAGGGCAATGTCTGCCATAGCTCAGCTTGACAAAGAACTTGAGCTCAGCTCCAAAAACCAGGGGCCAAGGCACCATGTGGGATACAGAGAATGAAAGGAGCACATTTGATATGTCTTATGATCTGTAAAATAGCACATCTGGGTGTTTACTTAAGCAATAACTAAAAGGGAAAATTGTAAGACACATTAGGGCCTTGGAAAACATGACTCTCACTATACAGACTCTTAAGTGAGAAAAGGGACAGTAAGTGGGATTGGGAAATATTTTCAGGTTTAACAGTAAACATCTGCTGGATTCCTGGAATCTTACTTTGTCCTCGGCTTTTAAGTGTAGAAAACACAGAAAAGCATTTTAAAAAACAGACAAACAATGTCTGCCTCTCAAATGTAACTAGAGCTAATATCTTTACTTTTCAGAAAATGCCATTCAGACCCCAACCGGTCTTCATGTGATTGAAAATACTGCTGACGGGAGTTTCATATACATGTGTGGGTACATGGAGCACCCGGGAAAACCACCAAGGAAAGTTCCTACTGTACACGGGCCCCCAGCTCCCAGAGAGCTAAGGAAAAGACACTTGAATAATCCTGCCCCATTTCCTGAGCCTGAACTTATTCTGTACTGGGGATTCTTCCTGAACTTATTCTGTACTGGGGTCTCTAGCAAGCTAGTTATAAACCTGAACTAACACGGTAATACTTTGGCTCTAAGGTTGGTTAAAAGACCTGTCACTTTGGGAGACACTTTGATTTCCACTTTCCTTTGGGAAGAGTTCTCACTCTTGGCCAAGCGTGGTGGAGGAGCATGGTACTTTCTGGAATCATCCAGCATGGCAGGAAGCCTGCGGAAGAAGCAGCTGCATCACAGAGAAGGGGATTAGAGCCGGAGCGCAGCCCAAGGAAGCAGCAGCCACATTAGCCATGTGGAGACTATGGGAGAGAGGGAAAGCAGAGGGAAGGAGCACAGCCTTTCCTGAAACAACATGGGTAGGTTGCAATCGTCCAAGAAGGCAGGGGAGAGCAGGGTGGTGCAGGGTGGGGTCACAATTCCTAGTCGCTATAATGAACACTAGTGGCAGGTTGGGTTCCACGTGGGACAGTGGCTGTTGTGAGCTCTGCAAAAAAAAGAGTTACTTGATGGAAAATTATTCTAAATTACTTTGCTTCTGATAAAATTTATTCCAGAGCAGGAAGGCCTCATGCACCAAAGATAAGTACCAATGTGTTCCACATCTTTAATTCCAAGCCTGTTGCTTAAATCCTACCAATTCAACTGGGACTTCTGTGATCCCTACCACCTGACCGGTGCAACATGCAGGAGAAGCTCAGTCAAACCCATACCTGGAAAGTTGGAACCAGCAATGAAATTTGATGGAATATTTATATCCAATAGCAATTAACGGGGGAAATGTTGAGAGTAAGAAAGAGGAGTTCTCCACACATGGGCCATTATCTTCATGTCCTCTAGATATTGTTATTAAACTAACAAGAACTGAGCCAAAGAAAATAACCCATCATTTTCTCTGGATACTTGATTGTGGCTATAACAATCCACAAGTGGGGGATTCTTTAAGCACAGAGAGAGTAGGAGGTACTTGCCTGTGTGTGTGTGTCTGTGTGTGTGTGTGTGTGCTTTGTCGAACTAGGCATGGGACCAGGGACCAGGTCACATATGCAGAGCATAAAGCCCAAAATCTGCCACTGACTTGAGCAGATTGGAGGTAGAAAGGCCAATCCAGTTTGTATCAGAAATGTGGGCAGGAGAAGTGGTTAGAGGTCCAGAATATTTCCTTCCAGCCTATTCTAAATTTAGTGATAGGAACAAGTATAGGATCTTCCTTCATAAAACAAGATAAAGAAAGTGTCAGACTCTGGCAGGCCAGGGGAGATGGACAGAACACAGTGCTTCATGGTTCTACACCTTGTGTGAGAAGCCCCTGGAACTGGAAGCCTAGACTGGCCCAGGAGCTGAATGCTGAGAGGCAGCAGGATGGTGGAAGGCCAGCTGTGTGCAGAAAGGAATGAACACAAGGGAAAGAGACCAGTGAGAAGGACAATGAATGATAGTTGTGATCCCAGACTACTCCTAGAAATCCCAGGCCTATCTGTAGGTCTGATGTATCCTGACAGGACACATCCCAGATGGGTCTGGTGTCTGTGATACAGGCTTCCATAAATCAGAGCATGATGGCTAAAATGTCAAAAAAAAAAAAAAAAAATCTACCACCAACAAAGAACACACACACAGAGCACAAGACCTCATTTCCAGCATTTTACCATCACCCAAATGATCCCAGTTTGGGCAATCTTTGACATGCTTTTCTTTTCCAGAGATTTCCCAACAATTTAGGTCATTTTAAAGCAACTGCCTGTACTTGACTGTAACGTGCTAACAATACTGAGGTAACCGTGGCCTCAGCTCCAGGAAGGGAAATGCTCAGTGTCAGGGAGGGACACTGCCACCACCAATGTGCCTCCCCAGAAGGAGATCTGAATAGCAAGGAAGGAAATTGCATCTCCCTCTAACTTAAGAGTTCAGATTTAGGATAAAGGCCATGCTCTCTTCTTGAATGGAGAATTTCGACATCCTAATCCATCCTGCAAAACAAGCATGTCCCTTCCCTCCTATTCAAGAATTAGATGGGCCTAGAGGGTCAAACGCTAAGTGAAATAAGTCAGAGAAGTAAGTCAGAGAAAGACAAATACCATATGATTTCACTCATATGTGGAATTTAAGAAATAAAAAAATGAACAAAGAGAAAAGAGACAAACAAACAAAACAAACCAAAAAACAGATTCTTAAATACAGAGAACAAACTGGTGGTTGCCAGAGGGGAGGCGGGCGGGGAGACGGGTGAAATAAAGGCGATTAAGAGCACACTTATGATGAGCACTGAGCAATGTAGAGAACTGTTGAATCATTATATTGTATGCCTGAAACTAATACAACACTGTATGTTAATTACACTTCAATTATTATTATTATTATTATAAATAGTTTTAAAAGAAAAAAAGGAATTAGAAGACCAAAAGGCTCTTGGGTCTCCACCAGTTCCATTTGGGATTATAAAGGTACAGGGACCACGTCCTGGCATTCCTGGGAAATCTGCTCAGCCTATCTTCACAATTCCATGCCAATCTACCTGTGTTCTGGAAGAGGGACAGCAAAACCACTCTCCAAAGATTGTACAGCAGCTGAGACAAGCATCTACTTTCACTGTTTCTACTGTCTCAGGAACAGGCTGGATTGGACATCTCAAGAGATGCTTTCCTAGCCTAGAATGCCAGAGCAGACTGGACTAAAGCAGGACTTGGCTTCTTGGGTAGACATTCGGCCAATCAGTCATTGCCTTGATGCCTCAGCCCATACCCAAGACCCACCTGCCCTGACTGATGAGTGCCCCGAGTCACGGGGGCAGAACAGGACCATGAGGATTAACCACGCAACATGCTCTCACTGCATGCAGGGGTGGAGGGGTGGGGGTTTGGGAGATGTGCTCCCCAGAAAATCAGTGCAGAAGAACATTTGGGTAGAATTTTTTTAATCATTCATTCAACAATTTTTCTCAGACACTATGCTGGGCCATAGAGATAGTGCTGAACTTGACCGATGGTCCCTGCCTTCACCTGGCTTACTATTTAAGCACAGGTTTGAGAATCTAACTGATCTGACTTCAAGTCCAATTGCTTATCTTTGCAGAGCCCCTTCAGGTATAAAACAAGGACAATAAAACCACCACACAGGGTTATCATGAGGGTTAAATGAGATAATCCATGCGAAGTATCTGGCCAGCTGCCTTGCTCTGAGTCAATGGTAGTTATCATTAAGATTATTACATGGAGGTCTGAAGCAGCCAGCCTCCAGGTCACAAGAGGTGCACTGGGAACTGAACACTAGACACCAGAATGCCCTTATCTATGCATAAAGGGCTTTGTGCAGATAACCCGACCCAGCATCTCTAAATACTGCATCCTGGTTCCAGACAGCACAGCCCTACCGCTCTCAGCCGAAGCTCAGCACGCGCAGCACAGACAGAGCCGGGAAGAACCCAGCCACCACTACCGTTGGCAGACGGGTGCCCCAGGCAGCAGTAAAGCTTCCCAGAGGCCTTTTGTCAATTGTCCCTTAAACAGAACATAAACATCTCCACGGCTGCCCTTCAGTGGACATCCTGTTTACATGGTGAGTGGGGATCTTGGTCGCTTTCCCTGTTCTTTTTAAAGGCTGTAATTATGTTTACCCAAGTCCAGCAGTAGGTGCCAGGAGGGCTGTGAGTCGATTTCCCTGGCTAACACTGCAGACGGCTGGCGGCAGCCCCACTGACCCCTGCAGCCCCGGCGGAGAGCCAGCCCTGCACGCACACCGACACTCTCCCTACAAAGACAGCCATTCTGGCCGAGCTGTTTTCTTTCCGTGCACCCTGGGATACGCTGGATAATAATGGTCTGGCGAATGCCAAACTATGTCAGCACAATGCACTTACAGGATAACTGAATTATGAAAGGAGGAGAACAGTAAAAGGCTCTGTGGAAGGCCGCCTGTGTACCATGGCAGCAGACCGCATGCATTTTGCATACATTATTTCAGATAACCCTGGACAATCCAGAGGTATGTATCATTACCCGATTTTACGGATGAAGAAACTAAAAGGCACGGAGTAGTTTATTTGCACAAGGTCACTCTGCTAGTTAAGTGTCAGAAGCTCTATAGTCCATGTTGTTTCTACCCCAGGAGAAAAACAAATGAATGTTAGAATCCTTAGAGTCTTTCATGGAAACCCAAATGAGTTGTTCTGACCATCGATTCCTGGGCTTTGTAATCCTTTTCCCTCCCGCTGTAACCGGGGTCACATATGGGCAAACATTAATCAGATGTGTTCTAAATAAGGCAGAGCTCCACTTTGAGTGTGGTAGTGGACGCTGCTTCCAGAGCACCCTTCCTGGGGCGAACTGTGATGAACTCTGGACAAAATAGAAAAAATGACTGCTGTGGATTTCAGAAAGTAAACCAGCAGGAGGCAGGTTGTGGAGGGAGAATTTGAAATTTGCAGAAGTGAGAAGCTTGAGAGTTAGCTTCTCGGTTTTTGTGCGGTTCGTTGGGTTCATAAAACAGAACCCGGAGAGAAGGCAGGGAGAAAGGAAGAGAAAGGCTCTCAGAAAGGGAGAGCCTGAGTTGTGGTGTGAGTCAACGTATAACTCTCCCCACAACACCTTTGCTCTTAAGAGCTCCTATGACCCCTCTCAGCTTGGGAGCACCCTACTCACCGCTGAGAAATAGTACCCTGTTTCTCTAATTCCTCTTGCAGGGTTTTAGGCAACCTCTAAGATGGCCTCCAGGGATCTCTGCTTCCTGGTACCCACTCCTTGTGTAATCCCTTTCCCTTGAGTGTGGGCTGGATTCAGTGACTCCCTTCTAGGTATAGAATAGAGAAGTGATTGGATGTTACTTCCAAGATTAGGTTATGAAAGATCATGGCTTCTGTCTTGGCATCTCTCTCTTTCTCTCTCTTTCTCTCTCTCATCCCTCACTCCGGGAGAAACAAGCCACCCTACTGTGAAAAGCCCTAGGGAGCCCATCAGTCAAGGGACTGATGTCTCTGGCCAGTGAGGATCTGAAGCCCGCCAACAGCTGTGTGCATAAGCTTAAAAGTGGATCCTGCCCCAGCTGAGCCTTGAGTTGACTCCAGCCCTGGCCAGTACCTTGATGAGAGCCTTCCAAGAGATGGGAAATCAGAGGCACCCAGATAAGCCTCACCTTGCAGATTCTGAACCCATAGAAGCTGCGAGGTAATAAATGTTTGTTGTTTGAAGCTGCTGAGTTTGGGGATGATTTGTTACCCAGCAAAGGATAACTAGTACACAGGGTAAGGATGGATTCTAAACAGAAGGAGGAGATGGTTCAGAAGAACATAGTGCACAATTCACCAAGGCAGCCTCCTGCCACTGCTAACTAATCCCTGTGGACCTCCGGTGAACTAACAGCAACCTCATGTTACAGCTCTAGAAATCTATAAAGAAAACGTTAAAAAGCTCAGCTCGACTCAGAGATATTTCCCAAGGGAGGAGCATTCACAATGTGGTTGCAAGCTGACATAACTCAGATGGACCTGGCTCAGGGCAAGATGAGACTTTGATGACCCAGTGAGGGAAGAGGTGGATAGTGGCTGGGACAAAGCAAGACTGCGTGGGCTGTGGCCTTCATCCTCAAGAAGGAGTAACCAGGAGTTAAGGATACTGAGTGTAATGTGACCAAGGGCAGGTATGGGGAACTTGGGCTGGATAACAGCTGGTGCCCACATGGAGACATGTCTAGTCCATTGACTGGAGTGATGTCATTGTGACTCGGAGAGTCATTTCAGCGGAAGATGTTCTCTCCCCTGTGGCTGATAATGAGAGGACAACATGCAGTTTGTTAGAGGGTAGGAGGCTGCCAAGGCTTGTCCAAATGTCAACTTGGGGTCATAAACAAGAATAGAAACCAAGGAAGAATATGAACTCTATAGCCTGGGCCAAAGATGGGTTGTAATGAAGCCTATAGTTTGTAGGGGAACCAGAAGCCCAGCTGTCAACCCAGGCACACCAGGTGAGTGCTTATGGCAACAGGGCAGATTCGAGACCCCATACCACTATGGGATGGAAGGAGGATCAGAATGTGCTCCTTGCTGTGGTAGGCTGAATAATGGCCCCCAAATATGTCTACATCCTAATCCCTGGAACTTGAGAATGTTACATTGTTATACAGCAAAGAGGACATCTCCCCTAAGATGGGGAGAGTAAGCCTACAATATCCAGATGGGCTCAATGTAATCACGAGGGTCCTTACAAGAGGGAGGCGGGAAGACTCTGAGTCAGTGGAGAAGGCAATGTGATGAAAGAGCAGAGTTTGGAGGGTGGAGGAGGGGGTCACAAGCCAAGGAACACAGCCACAAGAAGTGGAAAAGGGGGGCGCCTGGGTGGCTCAGTTGGTTAAGCGACTGCCTTCGGCTCAGGTCATGATCCCGGAGTTCCGGGATCGAGTCCCGCATCGGGCTCCCTGCTCGGCGGGGAGTCTGCTTCTCCCTCTAACCCTACCCCTTCTTGAGCTCTCTCTCTCACTCTCTCTCTCTCTAATAAATAAATTTTAAAAATCTTAAAAAAAAAAAAAGAAGAAGTGGAAAAGGGTAAGAAAACCCATTCTCTCCTCAGAGTCTCCAGAAGAAACCAGCCCTGCCAACACCTTAGCTTTAGCCCAGGGAAACTGACTTCCAAAGCTGTCACACAATAGGAAATCTGTGTTGCTTTAAGCCACTAAATTTGTGGTAATTTGTTGCAGCAGCCACAGAAAATTAGGGCAGAGACCACCAGAAAATGGTCAGAAGACACCAAGGAGTAAAGAGGAGCAATTCCCGGGGCTAAACAGGATGGCAGGAAATAACAGTAGCATACCAGCAGAAATTCATGTTCCAGGCAACCCACATTTGAATTATCTCCATTGTTGAAGCTGAAGACCATCATTGCCTGTGTCCCTATTCATTGTCTTGTCAACAGCAAGAGCATTTCCCAGAGAAGCTCTCCAAGACACCTTTTAGTAAAGGCCATGAATGAATGAAGAGAGAAACGAAACATACCAGATGGAAGGTGTGTCATCCACACCAGCTGCTCCTGAGGGCTAATATTTGTTGCAGAAATTTTACTAGGGAAGATCTCAAATCAAGACCAACCATTTCCTTTTCTGCTGAATTGTTTTTCTGTGACTTCTAGATCAAACGAACACACATGGTACATCAATGTGTACAGAAAGTGGGCTTCCCTGAGGTTTACTTTATGATACAGGTAAATGTATATAGAGTACTCTGTTACAAATTTGACTACGTAAAAAATCCCAAGCTTCTGTAGGTCAAAAAATACACCAAATTCAAAAGTAAAGCAACAGAATTAAAAGCACATATTTTCAGCTAATACATCCTATATAACATATTTACAGCTAATACATTTGCTAATGTATTTGTAACTAATATATCTTATATAATATGAAAAGTTCTTCCAAATGACTATGAAAAACAATGAAATCTTATAGATAAATATATGGCCCATAACCAGATAATTCTTTAAAAGTAAAACCCCCAGGGGCGCCTGGATGGCTCAGTTGGTTAAGCGTCTGCCTTCCAGGTCAGGTCATGTGATCTCTCAGGGTCCTGGGATCCAGCCCTGCAACAGGCTCCCTGCTTGCTCAGCAGAGAGCACGCTTTTCCCTCTCCCTCTGCCCCTCTTCCCCACCTACTCATGTTCTCTCTCTCTCTCAACTAAATAAAATATTTTAAAAAATAAATAATAATAAAAGTAAAAACCCCAACTGAAAAAGATAGAAAATATGTCATCCTTCTAGATTTCAAAAGATATGGTAAGTTGAAACAGGAAAGTACATTTTTAAAACCTCAGGTACAGGGAATCAGTCATATGCCTCAGTTGTAACATACTATCTCGTCAGTGTGTGCAAGACCCATCTCTTATTTTGTCTTAATGTTTCCCTCTGTATTTGCCCCACACTCATTACCTCCCGTTCGCATAGACACCCACTCTAACATGTGCAAGTACATGCTCTTGGATAGGTATTAGTTTCCTGTGGCTGTTGTAACAAATTATCTCCAACGTGGTAGCTTAAAACAATAGCTGTTTTCCTCTGATGTCTGCCTGTCTTCACATGGCCATCTGAACCTCTCTGTTTGTCTCTACTTTGTATGTCTCTTATTAAGGTCACTTGTCATTGGCTTCAGGGCCCACCCAGATAATCCAGGATGAGCTCATTTTTCCAAAAAAAAAAAAAAATCACAAATTTCAGGATGTGGGCATATCATTTGGGAGGCCACCATTCAACCCACTACAGTATCCTTAAAAGCTAGGTAGAGATTTTGTGTGTGTGTGTGTGTGTGTCTATAATTTCTCATAAGTAATATCTTTCTATACATTTTATTCTATAACCTATAATTTTCACTTAACACTTTTTGTCTATCCATAACATTCTTATGTACCTAGTTCATATTCTATAGTATACATCCCCATGTTTTCCTTATTCAATCTCCTAACTATACATACCTAAGTTCTTAGCCTCTGCCTGTCTGCTACCATAAACAATGCAGCAGTGGACATCATTGTTCATGTCCCCTTATCAATATGTTGCAAGTGATTCTCTGGATCATATTCCTAGGAATGAGTTGGCTAGATCCTCAGATTCCCTAAGTATTGCCAGACTGTAGCTCTATAAGTTTGCTTTCGTGTGCATGCGGGTTCCTTTTTTACCATATTCTTCCTAATATTGGAGTCATTCAATTTTATACTTGCTATTCTCATGTCTGTAAAGTGTATCTCACTATTGCCTTAGTTACATTTTCTCCAACGACTAGTGAGGTAGAACACTATCAATTTCTTACATTTTCCAGTATCTATGACTTCACCCAGAACACAGAGGCACCTGAGCACACTGTCACCTCCTTGAAATATTGATATTGTTTGTTTTTGTTCCAGATTAATATAGATGTGCCTTTCTTGTCTTCTCTCTTTGTTCTCCTTATTTAGATAGGAATTAATTAACTTTTCTAGTTTATTTACACACCCTTAGTTCCCAGGCCAGATATTTGTCTTTGGTTCTTAGCCCCACACCGTTCTATTCTGTGGAGAAGGGCAGAGCAGGAAGCCTGAAAATTCCCAGAGTTCCTTGCCAGCTAAATTCTCATTAGCCAGTGGGGGGCACCTGCACCTGATCAGCAGCTGGAAGAAAGGTCAGAGTCATCCTGTGTCTTTCCGACAGCACCCCGGCCTCAGTAGCAGTGTCAGTTCCCGCGCAGAGTCAGCCCCATGGTTCCAGTAGATTCGGTGACTCCGAGTTTCCAGCAGCACTAGCAGTGTTGTTCCAAAATTGGCTACAGCAAGTGTGGGCCCACAGACTCCAGCCCAGGTGCAGGAGCAGCTCTCTGAGCTCTCAGTAGAACACCCTTTCCCTTTTGCTCCTCTAGGTCTTCCAACATTTTTGTAATCACCTCCCTGCTTTAAATCCCTCTCAGCTTGAACAATCTAAAATGATTTGTTTTCCTGACTGGGCACTGACTAATACACTTTCTATGTTCTTAGCGTCCTCCTGGAATGATTCTTTTGTCCTCCACCAGCATTTTGAAGCATGTCTTTGGGAGTTAAACATTCTCAAACGTTGTATATATAAGAATATCTTCATTTCACATCTTGCATTTCAATGATAGTTCATCAGGGTATAAAATCCCAGGAGCAACATTCCTGTGCTTTGCATGTATTACTCCACTGTCTTCTTGCCTCCAGTGTTGCCATTGAGAAGTGTGATGACAGCTTATTCTTGTTCCTTTTGAGGTCATCTGCTCTTTCTGTCAAGAATTATCTAGCATTTTATTTTTTTTTTAAGATTTTATTTATTTATTTGACAGAGAGAGGCACAGCGAGAGAGGGAACACAAGCAGGGGGAGCAGAAGAGGGAGAAGCAGGCTTCTTGCTGAGCAGGGAGCCCGATGTGGGGCTTGATCCCAGGACCCTGGGATCATGACCTGAGCCGAAGGCAGACGCTTAACAACTGAGCCACCCAGGTGCCCCAAGAATTATCTAGCATTTTTAAAAAATCATCTAGAATTCTTTTCTTTGTCTTCTAAGTTCTTAAATAGCTCTATAATATGGCTGGTGTTTTTTGTTTTGTTTTGTTTTTTATCTCTACTGTGTGACACTCTAAAAGCCTTTTTGATCTAAAGCCTTTTATTCACATTTTTATATAAATAGTCATAATTCTTGAAATATTTCTTCACCTACTTTCTCCCATTTAGGATCCTTATTATATTGGCACTTCTCTTTTTATATTCTGTATCTCTTAACTTTTCTTTTATATAGTCATACTCTTTGTTATCTTTCTGATAACTAAGGGCTTAGTCTTCCAGCCCATTCATTACTTTATCCAAGGTTTCCATTCTGCTGCTCAATCCATCTACTAGGATTCTCATTTCATCTATTGCCTTCCTCTTACCTAATTTCTCTGGTTGGATCTTCTTTAGACTGTTCATTTCTGTTTCTATTTCTGATCTTTTTCCTTTGAGGATATATATTATATTTATTTTATATTCTTGTGCTCTCTAAGCCATTAATTCCAACTTACTTTATTATAGATTGTTTAGTTTGTTGTCTGTCTTTTATAACAATCAAACCCCTCCAATCTCTCCTTATTTCCCCCCAATGAGTTCAGCATAGCAACTGGCTAGGATGTGGCACCAGATGGAGGGGCTAACCAAAGTCACCCAGGTCTTATGTGTTGATCCTTTCCTGAGAGTTTAGAAAGGGGTATGGAGGAATGAGACCACTTCTTCTTGGCCATTTCAAACTCCACCACCACTACCACACACAACTACCCACACTCCCAATCAGGTAGCCCTGCTCTCCAAGCACCTCCTTCTCCTTCCATCTGGGGTGCTGCAATGCTTAGAGAGTGGCGTCTCTCACTTGCAATCACCTAGCCCACTGGATGGGGATGGTGGGAGGAAGGAAGAGAGAATCCTCAGGAGCTAGACCTTCCACCCACCCTTGGTATTAATAGCTAGGTTCTAGCTTTCCCACAGCTTCAAGCTAAGGAAAAATGTCACTTTATTCTTGCCTCACAGTGTCTTTAGGGCAGGCAGTGACCAGCTCCCTATTTATCCCACTTTCAATTTATCCCAAAATACTACTTTCATTATGTCACTTTCACACTTAAACACTCCAATGGCTCTCCATTATCCATTGGATTGAAAAAAAATTCCAGCATACAAGGCCTCCTCTAATCTGCTTTTTTCTCAATACTTTCCTCTGGCATCTTCAAACTAACTCTGCTGTCCTATCTTTAATCTTACATAGCCATCACAGCATAATTTCTTATCCATAGCAGAGACATAAAAATATATGTCTTAATTGATTGTGCAAGCTGGTAAGCTAATGGTAGTAAAGAAGTGACAAAATAATTGTTCTTGGTTTAGAAAAAGAAAAACCCCTCTTGTTGGGTGCAAAGAGAGGACACAATCTACCATCACTAGGACATGTGTTAAACATTTTCACAATGTTGGAGAAAGGTTTGCAAAAGGGTGAGCCAAACTCACTTATCTGATCTCTCTTCTGATCAAGGTTTCATGTTTTCAAGATGTCTTAGTAGTTTGCAGCTATGGAACAGGCTTATGGAAATTGACCTCATGATGTCGATCTCATTAGCAGTATTTTAACAAACAGGAGCTAACCTGTAAGGAAAGCAAAGGCACCAAAAGATGATGTAACCTGTCCAAATGCTCTGATCTAATAGCTTATATTATTGGCCCCAGGACCAATGCAGCAGTTTGCCATTATGATCCCCTCCCCTCAATCATAAAAACTTGTCAGTTCAGTGGGAAGTAAAATGGGTCTTTAAATAAAGACTGCAAGATAAACTCATGCATCATAAACAAAATACATGCCTGATTCCAACAGGAGAAGTAATCAAAAATGCCCAGCAGTTGAATGAGATTTCTTCTGATGGCTCCACCATTTGTCTTTGGAACCCAGTCATTTCTATGTCAGCTTGCCCAAGTAGCTTAGGGAACATAAGAGTTGCCAGCAAGGACTCTGACTTTTTAAAGGTCTGTTTGTGTCTGCATGAGTAATGGTGCCTATGTGTACTTAGGAGGAAATACCAAGCTAACAAGGAAGACCACGAATCCACAAAATTTTAATTCTAGTCTTGGTAGAAGTTAACCTCTACATTCATGTTTTTGTGTTATGAATTTTCATGACGACTTTAAAGCTTGCCATGGTATTTATGGTAATTTCATTACAAACCGCATCTTCATCTTTTAATTTCTTTCCTATTTATAATTATACAACTGTAATTAAAAGGTATTACCACTACACGCTATCCTAGCTAAAAGCTAGGTCTGCCAGACTTACAATATTTAAGACATTTCTCTGGCTTCATTTCTTTTCTCCATTTTGGAAGAAGGGTGGGGGAGGGAAGGGAGGCAGTGGAGACTTTGGTCATTATAACCTCAAATCCTTTCATCAACTTCTCTTTGTTCCTTAAAAAAATTAAAAATTTTCCAAACAGTCCCCCCCACCAAATGAAATGTTTTGATGTAATAGTTTCCATTTCGGCTTCTCACCACATCTGAAGTGACACTCATTCAGACTCACTAAGAACATGCAAAGGACTCCAAGGTTTGTTGAGACTTGGATTGAATTCTGTCTTCCATTGGTGGTGCCAGCAGCCTCTGTCCCCACTGTTCAGAGTCCCAGAGGCTGAACACCATGGCTGAGGTACTTCTAACCTTTCTCATTTAGCACATAGAAGGTACCTGTGGGGAGAGACTTTTCCTCATTCCAATGAGGTATCACTCACAAGTCCAAGAAAATTATTTAGAGGCAAAGAAACTGAGCATCTGAGGCTAAGCCTCAGCTGGGAAATAAATGGGGGGAGAGCAAGCTGGGATAATTAACCATACTCTAAATATCTTCTAAATAGAAGGTTGAAACTGTGGAGCCCAGCAGAGTTGTTGTCCTCAAGGAGTTCACAAACTAGCTGGAAAAGGGATGCACATCTGCTGTTTTTTTGCCAACCTACTATCCATCTTTCCATGAGAGAACTGACACTCTCCCAGCCCATGCCACCCAGGTAGGACTGTCAGTTGCTGCATGCCACCTACTTCAGGCCACACAACTGAACCAGGTCAACAAAATCATGTTGGGTAAAAGAGTACTGAAATAATCTGTCACTGTTTTGATCATCACTGCTATAAATGTGACCTCATATTGACACTGATTGTCAGACTCCCCCTTCCCTCATGAAAAGCTCTTCTTGGGATACTTTGGGATCTTTCCCTCCTTGGTGGAGCTTCATTGAAACCATCTTGATCCACTAGAAGGTTGAATCTCCAAAAAGTAAGGGTCAAAATCTTGATTGCTTCTCTCCTGAAAGGATCCTAGGTACCTCTTTGTCCAACCTGTCTTCTTTGTCAAGCCACAAGGAGAGGTCCTCTTTCCTGAAGCACATCCCCTGGAGGAAGGGTAACAACTGCCTTAGCTTTAGAGTGATTCCTCCCAAAGTAACAGAATCGACTCCAGAAGGACTTGCTGTCGGCATTTTGATCAGTGCCTTACAACCGTAGCTCCATATTGGCATCACTTGGCTTGTTCTTGGAACTTCCTAATGCCCAGGCCACACTCCACCAATGAAGTCAGAATGTCTGGAGGTGAGACCCAGGCCTCATGGTTTGCTCAAGCTCTGAAGATAATCCCTGTGTGCAGCCATATTAGACACAAGGAGGCTACTGGCAACCTTGAAATAGCCAGATTCTCTCTTTTAATTTTATTTAACTGATAGTCCCCACTGTACAATAAGGGTATTAATATGTTATCATATGTATGGCATAGGTTTGTCTCAGTTTGCTGTTTGTCTTTATGATTTTGCCAGAGACACAAACATACACACATACAGGTATGTCTGTATATACACATATGCGTGTATGTATAATACGTGTATATGTATGAATACATGCGTGTATAATATATATACACATGTGTATACGTCTTATTTTTTCTTCAGTAGTGTCAGGAGTGGGCAGAATTACAAGTTGACAGAACTAGTAGTAGCAGGTGTGCTTACTGACCCAGTGACATTATGGCTCTTGAATAGAGTATAAGTTCAGTCACAGAAGTTCTGGTTTATTTGCTTAGTGTTAACTTTGTGCCAGGTATGATACTAGGTTCCAGGGACTCAGTAGTGACTAAGGACATACCCAATCCTTGTATTGATGGAGCCTAGGGGAGGATGGTAGACAGTAATCAATCACATGGATAAATGTTACTTACCACCATGGCCTGTGCTCTGGAGGAAAGGAACATGAACCCTAAGAGGGGGCAACAAGGCACCCAAGAGCTTGGGGGTCATTCCTGGCCTCTCTGAGAATTATTCCAGGGTCATCCCTTACTCACATGGATTCCTTATTAAGAATGTTCCTTATTGGGGCACCTGGGTGGCTCAGATGGTTAAGCGTCTGCCTTCAGCTCAGGTCATGATCCTGTGGTCCTGCGATCGAGCCCCACATCAGGCTCCCTGCTCTGCAGGAAGCCTGCTTTTCCCTCTCCCGCTCCCCCTGCTTGTGTTCTCTTTCTGGCTGCCTCTCTCTCTGTCAAATAAATAAAATCTTTAAAAAAAAAAAAAAAGAATGTTCCTTATTAAGAACTTCCTCACTGCAAATCAGTTTAGATAGAGTCCATTATATGAAGAGAGGCTTTTTTCTGGAGTAACTCTAGGCTCTAAGATGGACTTCTAGGACATTATGTTTTTAGCACAGTGCTTAACCCGTGAATCATTTTGGAACATGCCTAATCACCAGCAAGCCTTACATATGCATTCCACATTGGTCCCTAAGGAACTCATCTGCGGTTTGGTCAACCATAGAAGCCATCCACTTCATAAATGGTCTACAAAGCCAAGGACCAGAATCTCTCCAGCCTAACAATGTTCTCTTTGTTCCCCAGAATTCCGGGAATTCTAAGAATTCCAAGATTTTTTTTTTTAATTTTTTTTTTTAATTTTTTATTCTTATGTTAATCCCCATACATTACATCATTAGTTTTAGATGAAGTGTTCCATGATTCATTGTTTGTGCATAACACCCAGTGCTCCATGCAGAATGTGCCCTCCTCAATACCCACCACCAGGCTAACCCATCCTCCCACCCCCCTCCCCTCTAGAACCCTGTTTGTTTTTCAGAGTCCATCGTCTCTCATGGTTCGTCTCCCCCTCCGATGTCCCCCGCTTCATTCTTAAGAATTCCAAGATTTTTTAAAAATCTATATACACTAGAGAGAATTGGTGATGTTTAAAGAAAGTTGTCAAACTTAGGTGTACCCTGAGAGCCAGATCCTTATTCAGTTTAACATTATTGATCACCACTGTGGACCAGCCCTGCTCTACGTGCTGAGAACATCTGTACATCTATCTAAAGCTTTTCAGGGTTTATGTTGCTCCTTCCTATAGGAAAACAGGGAACACATTTTACTTTTTTATCCCTACTCCCGCCCACCTTGGCACCTACAAAGGGACTAGCATCCAGTAGGCATTCGGTAATGCACGTTGAGTAAATGGGAACAATTAGGATACCCGGGTTCCCAGACATCGACTGATGGGGTTTAGATCAGATGAGGTTGCCATTGGGCCCAGGGCCCAGCGTGGTGGTGGTGATATGTGTGCAGCTGCTCTTTTTCACCCCACAGGAATTTTTAAGTCTCCAAGCCCACAAAATGTTCACCAGGGAACACTGAAACCTCTTAGTCTAGTCACAGGGCGGGCCTTTGGAACAATTAGGAACAGAACTCAGCACTCCTAATAGTTCTCAGTAATTTTCAATGGACTCTATAACTCTGACCCCAAAGACTTCCTTTGAGGAGTTATGATTTCATAATCAGACCACCAACCATTGTAAATGAGATTGTGTCTTGATGCACAAATCGAACCAGGAGAGAGGAGACAAGGGCTGTTGGTAAATATGCATGAGATGAACACCCAAATGAACACCCAAATGCTCACAGAGAAATCTTGTGGAATTTGTATTCAGTGGTGGTGGCAGAAAAGAAAGATCTCACACATGCATACATACACACACTCCCTCAGGACTGGGTGGTCTCTCGGATCTTGTGGAGACAAGGAAGCCAGGTG
The DNA here is from genome assembly GCF_011800145.1 of Mirounga leonina. Classification (NCBI taxonomy): domain Eukaryota; kingdom Metazoa; phylum Chordata; class Mammalia; order Carnivora; family Phocidae; genus Mirounga; species Mirounga leonina. The sequence continues at coordinate 15,443,017 of NW_023270314.1, forward strand.
ATACTGAATTTTAAGGCCTAGGAGTCACATGCTGCCCCCAGGTGGCCCACAGGGACTGGGCTGTAAAGAAGCTGTCAGACTGAAAAGTTGTCTTCTATTGACTCAGTTCACCCCCAAAGTACTCAGATTTTTTTTATAACTACAGGGTTGAATCAACACTGAGAAAACTGCTGTACATACTATAGGCTGATAGTCTCATCTTGGCCATCACAGTTGAATTCCTCATCAAATCAGGGGAATGCCCCAGTTTTCCCATCTATTTACAGTTTAGTTTGTACTTTGTCAGATACAGTTTTCAAAGTTGCCTTCTTTTCTTTCCTTTTTAAATCCTTTCCTTTCTAGAATGTGATAAATTTCATTCTCTTTCCCTTTAAGATTGCTTTGGACTTGTTGTATTGAGCAGTGGGTGTTGGATGGAAATATTGAATCACTACATTGTACACATCATACTGATATTACACTGTATGTCAACTAATATGAATTTAAATAAAAACTTAAAAAACAAAAATAAAATTGCTTTGGACTTCACTTTGACTGGTAGGTAATAGGAAGGAAGAGAGAAAGAGAACATTAACTCTCTGAAGACACACCACCCAGTCTCCCTGGGGCCAAGGGGATCCCTACTCGGACTGGCTGGGTGACTACAAAGATGGAAAGCACCTGTGTTAGACCAGAGGGAAGAATGTACCCTCAAGGAAACTGTTGTGTCCTGGGGTGCACGAGAAGGGATAGCACAGGAGTGGGATGGGTTTGGGAGGTCCTTTGTGAAAATTCCACCAACGTCACTCAGAAGTTTTTTTCTTAACCTTTTTGAAATCAGAGAACTTCAATGATACTTTCCTAAAAGAAAAAAAAAAGTTTTTCTCCACCCCTGTTCCCACACACACACACAAACCTAATACAAGAACTAATGTATACACATACACACACACACACACACACACACACTTAATAAGTTATCTTGGTAATGCAAAGGGTTCTGTTATGCATCTTCTATCAGCCGTCTTTATACTCCAGCAGCTAACATGATTCCAAGTATATAACAAAGTCCAATAAATGTCTATTGAATTAAACTGGAAAAATATTCCACCTGTGTAAAAGTTACCAGAAAAAAAAAATGACAAAGCAGAGAACTTTCAATCTATTCACTTTTCTTAATAAAAAATTATTTGACATGCCATGATTTTGTGTTTTGCTTCCAAATATCTCTTACGAATTAAAGCCATGGTACAATTTGAGAGATCCTCCAAGTAAAAAAATTCACGAGAAATTAATTGCCTCATATATGGTAGTCCAAAACTTAGATATAAATGTATATGTTGGTACTGCCATTTTCTCCTCTTGCATCCTTGGAGAAATGAATGATTTACTTTGGGTTTACATCGTTCTGATTTCCATTTTTCATTCAGTTCTATTAAAAAGAGAAAAGGCGTCTTACTTCACTTGTTTCAGTTAGCGTAAATACCTTGTTCAAGAAATTGTCTCTATGGTCATTGCTGCCAGGCTGGCAAAGTGCACGGGGCATGCAACCAGCTTGGTAGCGATCGATGGCCAAGAAATAGTTTATGGACACAACAAGCAAGTGCTTGGGTGGGCTGGACTGGATTCCTCTCCTCCCAGGTTCTGTTGATCTGACACTGTGCCACACAGAGTGTTCATCCTATGCCAGTCTGTGCTGAATCTTACCTTGAATCAAGGCTCTTTCGAATATTTTCAAATATTCTTAGTCTCTTCATATGCCATGCAACTGATGGAAGTTCAATTTAAGAGTCATCTTGGCCAACTGATTCCTATAGAAAATGATTCTTCTCTAATATCTCCCATAAAATGCTGGCTGGCTGCCTGATGTGTTAGCCAGGGAAAGGATTTCTCTCTGTTGAGTACCCTGGGTCTACCTTCTTTGCATTGCTGCCTATGACCTGGAAGTGGAGGAAAAGAATAGGGGAAGCTTGCACAGCAGGAGAGTTTTCTGACTGGACTCTGAGCTAAAGCCGGTTTTTCCTTTTGTGCCTCTCTTGGCCTGTGTCACCCACTGGACATTTTCTGAGTCCAGTAGCTGAAGTACAATCACCATGTAACCTGTTGTCACCAGCCCAATATCAAAGAAAAGCACAGTGTTGGCATGATGTTAGGAAATCGTGCCATGTCATCACCCCACTGGTCTTGCAAAATGTAGAAATAAAAATTGCTTTAGTGGTTTCTATTACAGTTATCTGTAGTAACTGTAGGTTACAGTTATGTGATATTCAAAATATTTAACAACAGGTAAGCTACAGGTGCTGACCATTTAGAACAGACACCCGCAGTAATTAACTGATACACACTGGCTTAGTGTCGCATATGGGAAATTTTTTTTTTAAGATTTTATTTATTTATTTGACAGAGAGAGACACAGCGAGAGAGTGAACACAAGCAGGGGGAGTGGGAGAGGGAGAAGCAGACTCCCTGCCGAGCAGGGAGCCCGATGCGGGGCTCGATCCCAGGACCCTGGGATCATGACCAGAGCCGAAGGCAGACGCTTAACGACTGAGCCACTCAGGCGCCCGGAAATTGTTATTTTTTAGAAAAAAAAATTCATTATTTTCCCAGATACTCGTGGCACAACTAAAACTTATCCTTAGAACACTTGGTGTTGACAAAATAATGAGATTGAGTCTGCTCCAAGGAAGGAAGCAGTGACCTACAGTGCATATGATAAAAATAACTTAAGGACCACCACCTTTTCAGACCATTATCCACATGCCCCCACTACGTCCCTGACTGCTATTTGCAGACGTCTCCGTGGGGAAGTCACCACTGCCCTCAGGAATGCCAACTAGCAGGAGTCGACAATTTGCCACGCATCTTTGGATGACTGCCATTCCGCAGCCCTGCCCTGAGCCTTCTGTTCACAGCCTTGCCACCCGGATAGTCCATCCCTGTGGCCTTCCTTGTTCAGAGCAATTTTCTATTCTGATTTGCTGGAGGTTTTTATGGAGAAGCCAGGGATTGTGGAGTAAGTGACTAATTAAAAAAAAAAAAAAGTTTGAGAACTACCTCACTAGGGCACAAGATTTAAGTATCAAAGGATTCAGGTAATCTTAGCAGAGTGGAACTGAAACTTTACCTGTGAGTATTCAAACTGGGTCCTGTCATGGCAGGGGTCCCTGATTTGCTTTTTTCAAATTATTCTCGTAAATCAAACCATGAGTGCAAATTATCCAGGGAAGGGAAGTTAATAATAACAGTTTATCATTTTCATCAAAGGTTCCAGATCCAAGACCTAAAAGAATATTAAATTGTTTGGGTATCAGTATCCATTGGATGTGTATGAACGATAATGAGGCAAGCCACATTGATCATCTAACGAGGAAGCCCAGTAATTATCAAGGCAGGTGAGATTGCCATTCGATCTGAGCCTTTAATTAATTTGCTAATTCCACAAACATTTGCTGAGCTCCTCTATGCACCATGGTGAGATGACTAAGACAGTGCCTGGCTTAAAAGATACACAAAAAATTCTACCCCTTTCACTCACATTCTCAGAATAATTACTCAGTTCTCTCAGATATGCTACCTATATAGATAGATGCACCATGTGAGTGAGGAATTAGAGAAAAGGACTTAATCATCCTGGCATCTTCTGCCCTTAGAGAATCATGGGAACCACTCTAACACAGAAGTCAAGAGGCTGGTGTGGAGGAGGCCCTTGTCTGAACACAGCTCTGCCACTTCCTTGCTGTGGGTTCGTATGCAAGTTACTTATCCTCATTTGTTAAAGAGAAATATTTTCAGTGTTATGTATAATGTAAAAATCATCTCACACTGGGCCATTCACATCGTAAATGTTTAGTAATAGTGAAATTCTTGGGATATATAAATAAGTGGTAATGTGAAATCAATACAGCCGAAACCCAGCTCACACAGACATAAACCTACAGACACCACTCTGTATGAGGATCCCACAAAAGGAGTTAGGGCAGAAGGTCTTGATGGTTGGAGTGGGCCAGCCATCTTACTCCCTTTGTTTTATTTTGTCCTCACTATAGGCCTGTGCAGTGGATATTGTCACCATTTTGCAAATAAGGAAACTGAGGCTGAGCAAAGTTGACATGACCAAGGTCAGTAGTCAATGACCAATGTCAATGACCAAGACAGTAGTCTAGCTTTATCTGACTTCAATGTGAGTGCTTTTTCCTCTAAGCCATTGGCTCTCAAAGTTTGGTCTCCGGGGAGGGGTATCAGCATCACCTGGGAACTTGTCAGAAATGCACATTCTCAGCCCTTCCCCAAACCCACTGAGTCAGAAAACTCCAGAAGCAGGGCCCAGCCATCTGTGTTTCAACAAGTCCTCCAGGTGACTCTGATGCATGCTCAAGTTCAAGAACCCCTGCTCTCTAAGCCATGCATCTCCTCTTCAGTTAAGATCCTATTCCCTATTCTGTATTTAACAAAGAGCACAGAAGAAAGCCCTTGGGCTCTGAAATTGAGTTTACACCAACTCCTCAGCAATGATGAGCCATATAACTCAAGTAACAAGCTACCTCTTGCCCCCTTCCAGCCCGCAGTGCATATAGTTAAGAAAGTAGAAATTAACGGTGGGAACCATTTTTCATATTCTTAAGCCCCTGAGCATCTCTCCTTGGAGAAAACTAATGCTTTCCTTCTTGCTGTTGTCAAAACCAGTGGTTTCACTCCCCACTATGCCGCTTGGTCTCAGGCAACATGATATACTTATTAAGATCCTACTGTGTGCCAGACACTGAGAGAACAGTGGAGAAGAGAACCAGCAAAGCATCCCCTCAAGGAGCATACAGTCTGATTTCTCCCAGCATTGGACACCGTTGAACTTTTCTAGAGTCCTTGAACTCCCAAGGTAAATGGACAAGTTAGGGGTTCCCTGCTTCTCCTCCATCTACCCACCACCAGCACCCACCTGTATTTAGAATGGAAATAACTATAACTCCTAAGCAAAGATGTTACTGGGAGAAACAAGACAATGTACTCAAACCCTCCTGGACCATAAGCAAGGGAATGTAGCTAAACAAATGAACAAGGATCAAAGAAAGCCACTCAAGTCCAGTGAAGTCGTTTTCCAAACAACCAGTGTACCAGCAACCCAAGAGTTTGGAATTATTCTGGTCATTAGGCTGTGTGCCTATGGAGCTGTGTGGATCTGAAGAATCAGGCCTGCCAAGCCAGGACCCATGCCTTTCAGTATTTTAGTCCAATGTTTCCTGAGCTCCATGGGTGATGGTGTGATGCTGGAGTCATGACAAATCATCAGCCACTCTGGCTAAAGGGCAAACACTCTGAATTTGCTCTTTATTGACTATATAAGAACCACATTGTTTCCCATTGAAAGTAAGTACTATTTGAGGAATAAACGGGTCCCTAATGCATATTCCACCTGCTGCTAGCCAGGTCTTTGAAAGGCATTGCCTTCCCTGAATGATTCCAGCTGGTGCTCTCCTTTGTGCTGGCTTTTATGGGCTGTAAGGACGGATACATAAGGTGTAGGTCAATTTTTTAGAGAATGTAGAAGCCTTGTCCCCTCAATCTGACACATGCTCCTCTTTTCTTCCCCCACCCCGAATTAATAGGGATAAAGTTTGCTAAAGCAGCTAATTACATGCTTTCAGATAAGTTTGCCCTGTATACAGACTGACTAGAAAACTAGAAATGACCTCATCTGAAAGAGGAGAAGCAGTATATGGGAGAAGGAGGGGTGATGTGTTTATAATATTTATGTTTTCCTTCCCCTTGTCTAACTCACTGGCAATTTCCAGAATAAAATCCTGACATGTTTTTTCCATCAATTGGAGATCTTGAATCAATATTATAGACAGAGATTTTCCTTGTTTAAATTTTCCTCCCACCTCACAGTATGCCTGCTACAAGTTTGTTTCATAAATCCCAGCATAAAATTCCCTGTTGTTTAACTTGCCCATAAATGTGGAGCATGGAGTCATGTTCTACAATTCCTGACCTGAACATAAGTTTCCTGTGATCTAGTGGTGCCTTAAGGAGGACCTAATATGTTCACCTGCTTGTTTTCCAGGCAATAAACCCAGAACAGGTGAAACGAGGAGGAAATTTAAATAAGATCAAAAGGTAGGTTCAAAAGAATAGACAAAGCCATCTGGAATGCCTCAGTGCTGCCAATCTCAAATTCGAGACCCAGTGGAATTTCTAGTTTTTCTTTCTTTCGAATCTCACCTCTTCTTTGGGAGAAAGCTCCTTGTCCCAGAGGTTGGCTCAGACCCTGGCAAGTGAAAAAAATATTCCTTTTTTCGACGTCCCCGGCTGACAACCTCTTTCTCCTCTGCATTCCCCTGGTCTCCACTCTTGCTGCCTCAATAAGTGTGCACCTGTCCCAGCATTTTACCTTTTTGCAGGATGAGTTTGGGGAGTTCAGAAGTTATTTGCTGAGATAGGAAGGAAGAGTTTCACTTTGGATTTCATATTACTCTGTTGTTGAAAAGAATTTGCTGAACAAGAAACAACTGGACCAGGAGTACAAATTGATATAGGCTTCCATACAATCTGGCAATACACAGCAAAATCCTTAAAATTATGAAGACTTTGTGACCCAAAAATTTCACTTCTATGAATTTATCTAAGGAAATAATTGTACAAAGACAAGCAGATATACGAACAAGGATGTTCATTACAGCACAGGAAAAATTGAAAATGACCCTAAATGTCCAAGTGAGATTGGTTAAGTAGATTCTGATATATTAATAATTAGGAATATTATACAGTCCTTCAAACAATGATGGAAAGCAAAGGTTCTGACAGGGAGAAATGTCTACTTATATTTTTTAAAGATTTTATTTATTTATTTATTTAGAGACAGAGTGAGTGAGAGAGAGAGCATGACCGGGGTGGAGAGGCAGAGGGTGAAGGAGAAGCAGATTCCCTGCTGAGCAGGGAGCCCGATATGGGGCTTGATCCCAGGACCCTGGGACCATGACCTGAGCTAAAGGCAGACGCTTAACCGACTGAGCCACCCAGGCACCCGAATGTCTACTTATATTAAGTAAAAAAAGTGAATTACAAAATAATGTGTATAGTTATCTCCCTAAAATTATACATATACATATGATTTATGACATTTTTTCTATGAAATTATTTTTAACAGACCACACATACTGAAGTTCAATAAGTACACATTAAGAAATTATCATGCTAAAGTGCCATTATATTTTTTCCTCCAATTATAGTGAAGTAAAATCAACAAGTATTTCCCATAAAGATTTGAGCCTTTAAAGCTTCTTCCATGTTGGGCTCATTATGCTCATGCTATTTTGGGTCAGCATGACATACATCCTTCTTCCATTTTGAAGTGTTTTTCATTGAAAAAACAGGTTTTATTTGTGGGATTTGTTAGGAACCCTGACGCAAATAAAGACACACACATCAAGGACAGCTATTTCCACATAGTGTCAGAAAATATTTCATTGTAGTGGCTTCTTTTGAATGAAGGCCAAAGCCTGAATTGGAACGGAGTGAAAAGAAAAAAAAAATCTTACAAGTAAGTTTCTCTAAAACAGATTTAGTATGCATTTCTATGAAAGAGCTTTACACACATTTCCATTCTAATTAAAAACATAATTGGTAACATACATCTTTATGCTAGGAATATTTTCGTAAAGGAGACTCAAGGACTAGCAATTACCTACATCTCTAAGAAGCCTAATTATTCACTTTGAGGAGAGAAACAAAAATTTTAAAACAAACAACAACAAAAGCTATCTGTGATATTAATTTGTGACATCTAATTCTCCTATGGAGGTGACTGACTATAAAGGATGCTATAAGCTGGAAATTACAGACAAGACTCTTACTGGGCCCTCAGTCCTGACTGCCCATAACACCACCGCCCTGCCAGTGACTCTGATTGTATATGTCTACTTGGGACTGGACATCAGGAGTTGTTCAAAGTTTCCTAGGGTCTTCAATAGGCAACCATCATTTAGAACACCTGAACCTTGGGGCGCCTGGGTGGCTCAGTCCTTAGGTGTCTGCCTTCGGCTCGGGTCATGATCCCAGGGTCCTGGGATCGAGCCCCGCATCGGGCTCCCTGCTCCGCGGGAAGCCTGCTTCTCCCTCTCCCACTCGCCCTGCTTGTGTTCCCTCTCTCGCTGTGTCTCTCTCTGTCAAATAAATAAATAAAATATTTTTTAAAAAAAAGAACACCTGAACTTTTATAATTATGCAATTATTATATATAATTATTATTATTCTGGAAACTGAAATGAAGTGTTATGGTTTGAAAGGAATTTAAAACATCATCTCATCTGACCTTATTTTGCAGAGGGGGACACTGAGGTGGCCACTTCCTTGTAACAGCTTCATTTTTTTTTTCTTATTTTGGTGACACAGAGAGACAGTGAGACCGGCCTTTCTTAGGAGATTTCCTTCATCCCTTCTCATATTAACTCAGTTCTTAACCATTTTTCTTCCAGATAGGCACAAAGTTCTATGGCCACCATCTCCCTATTCAGTGAGTGGGATTTTAGGTTTTAATGTGAATTAAGACAAAGGCAACCATTTGTTGAATGCCTTTGCTACACCAGGCATTACCTCACATCGCCACAACTCTCTGAGGTAGATATTCTTCCAGTCCCATTTTACAGAGAAGGAAGCTGAGGCTCAAAGGGGTTCCGTAACACGCCCAATGTCAAGCAGCTGGACATGGTGGGACTGGAACATGGACCTGGCCCTCCCCAACTTCAAACCACCAGAAAAGACAATGATAAAGAGGAGCTCTCCCTTGAGTACACCCACAACCCGGGATCCTGATTTTTATTAACTTTGGGATCAGCTCCCAGAAGAGCCTATTCATGGATCTCCATGTCCTCAGGTGCTGCCGAGATAGCAGGAAGCGGAAGAGGAGCGATTCAAGGGGAAGAGGAGAAAAATAAGGCTCTGGATACCAGGGGGAAAGGCTTCACTGAACCAATGCTGCAAGCAAGTCACCTGGGCCTTTACTTTTAGGATAAAAGGCCAATGAGAGGCACAGAGCACGCAAGGAAGAGCACTTGCACACCCCCCGGCAGGCCACTGGGCACACCCAGGGCTGATTTTCTTTGAAATGTGCTTCAGGTCTCACTCCATCTGTTCACACTTGCTCCTCAATCTACTTGGGACCCCCTTCACCTCGTCCTTGGCCTGGCTAACTCCTGCTCATCTTTTGAGATTTGTTCATCATTCAGTCTACCTGGGCCCGTCTGATCTCCGAAGACCAGATTACACAGTCCTCTTTTGTGTATCCAGAACATCCAGTGACACGGTATCAAAGCACATGAGGTTGATGTGTCCCCCTTATTCCTGTCCCCAAAATGCCAGTTCCTTGAGGTAAGGCCTGTGTGTTCCAGTGCTCATCCGTCCCCAGCACAGGGCAAGCGCTCAGTACGCAAGTACCCGATAAATGTGTACTCCTTCCACATCAGTAGATGGAATAAAGCATACAAATGCATTAGAACAGAGAAAATAATGTTATAATGGTCATAGGTGGCATGAGACTCTCTTAGAAAAGGAAATAATTTGGTCTGAAAAATAATTTTAACAAAGACTAGAGTGTGCAGTGAGACCCTGTCCTCTCTCCCCGACTTACCTCTCTCCCCGGGTGCAATGGACAGAATGTTTATGTGCCCCCCCCCCAAATTCATATGTTGAAGCCCACCCCTCAATGTGATGGTATTTGGAGGTGGGACATTAGGCAGTGAGAGTGGAACCATCGTGACCAGGATTAGAGTCCTTATAAAAGAGACCCACGAGGGGTCCCTCAACCCTTCTGTAGTGTGAGGTTATAGCAAAAAGACGGCTCTCTGTGAACCAGGAAGTGGGTTCTCAGACACTGAATCTGCTGACACTTGACCTTGGATTCCCCAGCCTCCAGGACTGTGAGAAATAAATGTTTGTTTGTTTTTTAAAGTCATTACATAATAGCATACATTTCTTTTTTTTTTTTTTTTTTAAGATTTTATCTATCCATTTGACAGAGAAAGACACAGAGAGAGAGGGAACACAAGCAGGGGGAGTGGGAGAGGGAGAACCAGGCTTCCCGCCGAGCAGGGAGCCCGATGTGGGGCTCGATTCCAGGACCCTGGGATCATGACCTGAGCCGAAAGCAGACGCTTAACGACTGAGCCACCCAGGCACTCCTGTTTGTTTGGTTTTTTTAAGATTTTATTTATTTGAGAAAGAGAGAGAGAGAGAGCGTGCACAAGTGGGGGGAGGGGCAGAGGGTGAAGCAGGCTCTCTGCTGAGCAGGGAGCCCAACCTGGGGCTTGATCCCAGGACCCCGAGATCCCGACCTGAGCTGAAGTCAGACACTTAACCGAATGAACCACCCAGGTGCCCCTAAATATTGGTTGTTTATAAGCCACCCGGTCTATGATATTTTGTTACAGGGGCTCAAGACCGCTGGTTAGGTCCCCTACATTGGCCAGGACCAAAGTTTCAGAAGTGAAAAATTATTCTGTATCAAAGAAGAATGCAGTTTTGAGGTTTCACAGGCAACCCAGGAGAAAGGAATAAGGAACAGATAAGAGAGAAGTAAGTCAGTGACATGACGAAAGTCTCCATACTATACAATGTGGTCATTCCTACCAACACTTGAAACTTTCAAAACTCACCAATTCTTAACGTAAGTGGTTTTAACATTCTGTAGATTTAAATACAGGACTGAGTTTCACACTGGAGTTGATGTGGAGTGGGACGGAGGTGGCCCATTAGGACAAAAGAGCAAAGACCAGTGGTTTCATCAGCTCCCAGGCCTCCTGTAAGGCCTCTTCTGCGAGCAGGGCACTGAACAAAGCGCTGGCTTGTGGTACAGATGACATCAACACCCAGAAGGTGATATAAGCAATGGGGAGACCACAGACACGAACCCACAAAGGGGATGTAGCTGCACTCAAACCACTAGTAAAACTATTAGGTTTCTGGCCTATATTCTAGGTCAAATACAGTTAAATCTGGCCATTCAGATGCTTCGATGAGCTGTGATGCCCAGGGGGTTGGCCCCACACTCACAAGCAGCTCTTATTTCCTAAGTCACCGTGACATCAAGCTGGCCTTGGATGCCCCACAGAACACAGTGGTCCAGGTCATTCCGCATGGGTGGCTGCGAAGGCCCCCTGGTTGGGGTGAGGCGAGAAAGGGCAGAGCAGGGCAGACACGTCCTACTCTGGAGGATGGCTACAAGACCAGGGTGGGGTCCAGACCCAGGAAAATGAGAAGGACAGAGGCAGGGCTCATGAAGGAGGTGGTTGTGTCATGATTGGCTGAAGGAGCTGGAAATACTTGGCCAGAGAAGACCTGCTCATGAGAAGAGTATACAGTGTGAGGGGAAACAAAGAAACTCCTCCTATGGTTTAAAAGTTGTCCCATAAATGCAACATTGAATCTGATGTGCGGCACTACAGGGCAGGACCAAGACAGATGAGTAGAAATTTGCAGGAAGCAACATAGGATTCATATGAATCAGAAGCTTCTGGCAATGGGGCTTTCAATGGTGATGATCCTGCCCCCTAGGGAACATTTTGGAAACATATAGCGGCTTTTTCGACTTCTAATACAGTCACAGCTGAGCATTTGCATGCTAAAATACACATTTTTATTATAAGTTTCCTTCCTGTTTTGTCTCCTATGTATTATAGTTAAGGCAAAATATTCACTTTTTTAAAAAAAAAATCATGCTTGTTAGTTATAATATCTGCAGATTTCATTTTTTAATAGGAAAGAAGTGGATGTCAAATACATATTATGAAAATGGAGCGTTGAGTTTGCTCTTGATGTCAAACACTACTCTGCCAGAAAGATGACAAACCAAAGGAGGTGGCCAAATCTACCCTTGCGAGCATTTTTATGGGGTTTCTTTGATATCCTTCAAAATTTTTGAATTAGTTGCTGACATTTCAATATATAAGTATCCAGAGGGGCCTGGCTGGCTCAGTCAGTAGAGCATGTGACTTCTTGATCTTGAGGTCATGAGTTCAAGCCCCATGTTAGGCAGAGAGCTTACTTAAAACACACACACACACACATCCAGCAGCACTGAGCTGCATGGTTGCTCAACAAAAGCTCACCCTGGAGACAGGGAAATGACCCCCTCTCAAAAGGGGGTGTGCCTCCCTGGTCAGCACCATGCCCTCCCAGCACCCCCAGCCCAGGTCCTGCTTTACTCACTTCCACCCGCCTTGAGAGACCCGAGTGTAACTCCTGCTCTCCTTCCCACTCCAGCTCTCAATAAATCAGAGCAGTCCTCACAGAGGCTGGCACCCCCCACAGCAGGGACCGCAGAGTAGGAGACTGAGTGAGCCATCAGTGAAGAGTCCTCAGCTTTTCAGGGTTGTGGCTCTTTGGGGGAAATCGCATAAAACCTATTCACTCTCTCTCCAGAAAAATGCACAGCCATACATTGCTTATAATTTTAATAGATATAGGACCCCTGTATCTTATCATTCTTCTCAAGATTAAGACTCCGACTCTAATGATGTCAATCCAGCTGGCTAGACAAACCACACTTCCTACCCCAACTCCATCTTGGGAGATTTTTCCAGGAGTGCCTAGTTAGTTTCGTGATGAAGTCCCCATAAGGGATAATGACACTCAGCATGCTACACTTGCGGACAGTCAGGCAGCTTCTGAGCTCTGGGTAAGTACCCAGTCCTTTGAACAGGGCAACGAAGTAACATCTAAAATGTGCTGTTCTTGGAAACTTCCTCTTTCCCAGAGGTCTCCAACCTGACCACAACCAATAAATAAAAGCAACGGCAAGACCAAATGCCCTCTCTCTCCAGTGACTCCTCGGGCCTATAATTTAACAAAGACAGACGTATCAACTATGTGAGACAATGGGCCTAAGGAAATGAAATGTGGCAGTTTTTATTTTCTAGAGAACAAATGCCTTGAAGCTAGCACCCAAACACATTCATCTTTCATTTTTATGTTTCTCTTACAAATGATTCCCCAACCCCATCTTACACTGTAGCACTCTCTGACTGCAGAAGTCATGCATCAAAAAATATTTTTAAATACACATTCTTATAAAAATCTATTCCCCTCAGGAAGAGGGGAGGGTTAAAAATACCCAGCATCAAAAAAAAAAAAAAAATTACCATCAAGCCTTTAATTTGGCACTTGTCCTTCCTATGATTTAAACTCATCAAACCACAGTCGTCTCTGGATAAATTTAGAATCAGACATAACAAAAACAAGATATATAGAAGACTTTTGGGGACAATCTTCAGAGACAATAAAAAAAATAATATAATAGTAAATGTATATGGAAACCATGCTTAAAAACCATGCAATTCCAGATATACCTATGGCAATATTAATGCAAAAAATGGAGAAATGCATAGCATAAAAGTTGAATAATATTATTTTCTTAAAACAAGGCAGTTTTCACAAAGCACCTTTCATCAAGGAATCACACGACTTCAGAAAGCCCTGCATAGAAAACGGGAAATATTCCCCAAATCCAGTAAAGCTCCATTGCGCCACTGAAAAAAATCACTGCCGAGAACTGGGACATTCTGGGACAGAATTTTGGATCAAACTACTATGGTATTTATTATATCACTATTTAGAAATGGGAAACCCAATTATGCCACTGCCTATTTGTGAATAACTGCAATGTTTTGAAAGAATAGATGAACACTTTTCCTCGCGGCCTCACTCACAGTCGGATGGGGCTCTGTCCACTTGGCACACAGATCCGCGTCCTTCAGATGCAAACTGTGCTGTTCAGAAATGTCTGTGCCTCTTGGCAAGGCCCAGAATTACAGCTTTTACGTTAAGCTTAGCACACTAGTGATTTTTGTACAGTGATAAGAATTCCCAGAAATGGGTCTCAGCGAGACTTCATATTTTTGTTGTTGACTTAAATTGCACACGCTTTGTGTTTTTCAAAAGCCAAAGCCTTGTTCACCTGTTTCTATACTAGATGTGGGGTGCCATACCAGCGAAATCATGCCCCACCTCCTGGATGATGCTAACTAGTGCATGCTCTGAAAGAATCCCATAAAGAGAGACGCTCGGACTGAGCAAATGAAGTGGTAGGAGATACGGTGCAAGGAAGGACCAAGAATCTCTGTCCCCCCAGTCAGAAAAGAGCAGACAAAAGACAATTTTCACCTCCCTTCTGGAATTAAGAAATTGAAAACTCTCTTTGGTCTTGTGGGTTTCTTTTGAACAGAGTTATGCATGTAGCCGCGATCCAGTTCCCATCTGGGTGTACTGCCTCCAGGATCCCGGGCTTCTAAATCAGGGACAGCACCTAAATGTCTGCAGCAAAACCTCCCAAGCAGGTGGCAATCAGAGGGCACCCGCCGCCTGAATGCTCCATCCCCCTCTGTCAGCCCGTCCCTGGGTTAGGACAAGTTGGACAATGACTCTAGACCCCACATTTAAGGTGTGAGTAGGCAGGAAGCACCGTTTTCTCTTCCAGAACCGTTAATACCCATTTCAAATTTTCAGTCCCAAGTAGGCTTTGATAAACTCTGACAGAGCAGACTTCTTTCAAGGGAGATTATCTAGGTTGGACCCCGCATCAGTTTTGTTACCTTGGGCCCAGAACCCTCCTCCAAGATAGGACCCTGCTCCAGTCCACATTCCAGTGGTGGCCTTCTCCAAAGTCCTGGGAACCTGGAAGGACACTGTGGGAGGCTCTGCAGTACCAGGTGGAATCTTTGCACTTCCAGGAATGGGTCCTGTGGGTCCTCAAGATGGAGGGAAAGTCCAGAAAGGCACAGAATATTGGTATTCTGTCTTTCATGTGAAGCCATTTTAATATGTTCTCAGAGATTTGATTTAGATTTAGATTTAGAAAATATTTCTAAATCTAACATCCAACAAAGTGATGCTTCAAACCACCCTTTGGGTGAGTTACTACTCAGCTTCATCTTCTTGAGAGAGCCGCTCTACCCTTCAATAGACTGCCTGCAGTCAGTGAACAACTGAATATAAATCCAGGGGGGAGAATGTCAGAGAAAAATCTATTCTCTGCCTTCCTCCTCCTCTCTTAGCTACAGGCTCACAAAAGTTGAGCTCCTACAATGCAGCATGCTACCTTTAGTTTTTCTTTTGAAAACAATGCAAATTAAAAATGTTGAGTGCCAATGGAACTTCTTGAGACAGAATCCCAGTGGTGCCGGGAAGGTTCAGGGGCACACCCACCTCCAGGTCACTACTGGCCAGGAGCTAAAAGAAGTCATAAGACTTAATCTCTCTTCGTCTTCAAAGTTCGTCACAAGCCCAAAGCATTCGTCCTTAACACGCTACTGCAATCATGTGATTTGGCACAAGCCATAGTCCTTTCATCTCGGATCTCAAAGCACTCTGTAAATGCCAATTAATCCTTGCAACTGCCCTGCAAGGTGACGGACTATCAGCCAGCCTATTCAGTAAACAGAGACGTTAAGTGACTGATTCTGACCACACAGCAAATTAGCAGCAGAAGTAAGTTGAGAACTTGGTCCGGAGGTTCTATTCCCAGGCTTGGATATCAAAGGCTGAAAGCCAAACCTATATTTAAAGCACACATGTGGTAGCTGGCACATCGTAGGTGCTCGGGTAATAATTTTTGAATGAATCAACAAGCTGGATATCCCTATTTCCAATTGCCTGCCAAAAGTGTCTGAGTTCTGCTAATGTCCCCACTCGGGCTCAAATTTCTCCTCCAAACTGGCTTCAACTCTTGGGTTCCACTTATTCATTCTCCAACCAGAGCACCCACTCTGGCAGAGACCCTCTTCTAAGCCCTGGAGATAGAGTGGTGAATAAGACAGGCAAGCATCCTTCTCTCAAGGAATTTACATCCAGAGAAAATGAGGCAGATCATAATCAAGAAGACAAATAATGTTAACTAGTAAGGAGAGTGACGTGACAGTAAATGAAAGCCAATCACTGGAAACCAGTCATCTGTAATATTCTATGAATTATAGAAATACATTTTCATTTGCTTCTATTCCCCTACAACTGACAGCAAAAACTCTTAAGTCAAAAAGAAGTCTGATCATTTGCCTTCAGGGATGATGAGAAAGAGGCAAGCTGGTGGTATTGTGTTTTAAGGAGTCTAGGAATGGAGTGGATAATGGCAGCTTCTGTGCCTGGGGGAGGGGACAAGTCTGGTCCCCAAAGGCAGCCTGCACCCAAGTGTTGCCCCAGAGCATAACATTAGAAAGACCCCCGTTCCCGACAAAAGCTAGTCACCTCAGTTATTCACCGACCTATTCATGTATTTTACGCATATTGAGTATCTATTGTGTGTCATGTTTCAGGCTCCTCTGTGCTCTTGGTGACCCCAGTAGGATCCAGGCCAGCAATGACCCATCTTTCTATTCTTTTTTTTTATACAAGTTATTTTTTTATTAATATTATGAAGTGAGTTTTGACTCAGTAACAATGAAAAAGGGAGCAAATACAGATAAGTGATTAAAGTGAACTATTCAGTACCAACTGTAGTTTTTCATTTTCTTTAAGTAATAGATTTTTTTTTTAGGGCAGATTTAGGTTGACAGATAAACTGATCAGGAAGTACAGAGTTCCCACATACTTGCTCCCCTCCCCGGTCCCTCTACTGTTGGTCCTTCCTGGAAATGTGCCTGCCTGCTTACATACGGGAGCCAGTAAGAGCACTGAGTGCATTAACTTCATGTTTTTCTGATCCTTCAAACTTAAAAGTTAGAAGAACTCAGGCTACAGAAAATCTAGTTCCTGCTTCTCTGTCTCAGACTCTATAACCAGCTATGTCCAGATAAAATTCCTTCCAAGCTTCTAGGACCTAAGGTGACATTATTATAGGAGAACACTTCAGTATCCCTCTTGGGACTCTTGATTTCATCACAAACTGCTTCTTCCCTCTCTTGAGTCTGACTGAGTGGGATTGAGGAAGAGAAGAGAAGGGCTGACGCTCAGAGGTGGCCATCCTGGCGACAGTCACAGCAATACCTAGAGGTCTGCAGTGCTGGGGAGGGCCCCTGTGAAGGTGTTTCCATTCTTCTCCAGGCACGTAAGATCACTCCAAGGCCCTTGAGCCTTGGTCTGGAGAGGCAGCTTTGTAAAGAGGAATTCCTTAGTCCCGTGTTCTCTATCCTCTTACTGCTTCTACAGGCCACTGTAGTCCCTTCTCAGAACATTCCTACGCAGGCTTAAATTCGGGCAAACTCATCATTCACTGTAACTATGATTTACCCAAAGGCAGCAAAGATTTTCCTTACCACTGGAGACAGGGTGCTCACCTCCTCTTATTCCCATTGTATCATGGAAATACCAACATAGAGTAGATACCAAGGCAGAGAGTAGAAGAGAAAAAGGTGAATTTAAAGGTGGAGATGATCCTCAAATTAATACTTGTTCCCTGTAAGTGAGGGTTCACAGAACAGATTCTCCCAAACCTACCTTCCTAAGAACATGGTGGTCAGCTCCACGACCTTCAAGAAAATCAGAAACCACCTGGGTACCCCAGTAATGCATTCATAGGTCAGCTGAAAGCACTGAGGAGTTTGTTGATGAAGAACTTAAGGCCCCAAACCCTGAAGAGCCCAGGCCTATATCATATAGTCAGGATGAGCTAGACCCTGAATGCCCGGACCCTTTGCAAGGTGATGAGCCACGTTCCTTAGACACAGATATCGGTTCCTACGCACATATTTAAAATCTACTACCTACAGAGTTTAAGTTCACCTTAATCAGCTACGGACTGAAAATAAACAGGGATTCTTTGGTCAGACAGATCGCATTCATTTTCAAAGCCCCAGAAGTAAGCTGGAGAGGAGAAACTGGCACAGCCAGTCCCAAGAAACTGAGTGTGACCCTTTCTCCCCAACACTCTCATGCCCTGCAAGCAAAATCTTCAGTTGCATACATGTAGTTGATACAAGAGGCGGTTATCTAAATAGATGAATTGTTATCTAAGTAGACAGACAATTAGCTAAATAGAGGAGCTGGAGATCCTCAGGGCAGCAGTTGAGGTAAAAAGTTTCCAATAGCAGAGCAACTGTGTTTTCTTCTCTCTCCCTTCTCTGGGCTGAAAGCTGGGCTTTCCCCCACCCCATTCTACCCACTGCTGAATTTAAATTATGACGATGGCTACGATTTGTTGGCTAGCAGAAACTGGACTAGGTGGTTTACCTATATCCTCACAATTATTCCTATTTTTCTGATGAGAAAATTGAGACTCAACTAGGCTAATCCACTGGTCACCCTCCAAAGGCAGGTGCTGCTCTCCAGGCCACCTCCAGTCAACCAGGAGTGTGCACTTCTGTGTGCTCTCTCCGAGAGTGGAGAGCTCTTAGGCCCTTAGGACCCATGGGACAGTTGGTCCATGAAGCCGAGCCTAGTGCATCTGGAGCGTTTTCTGCCCCAGGGGACGGGGGAGAGGTAACTGAGTTCGTGGCATCAAGAGCCACATTAGGGCACACGAGGACAGCCAGTCCCGGCAGAAACAGTATGACGGGGTATCCCAAATCCACAGAGCTCCAGCTCCAATCCCGGTATTGGATATTCTATACAACTGACGTCACCCCTCCCTACGACAGCCTCCCGTGGAGCAAAGTCCTAGCGCTTTCTCAGAAAAACCTCCTCTGCCATCCCCAGGTGAGTAACTGGGCCCTGTTGATTCTGTGCTCGTTGTTCAGAAGCGCTCTTCACAGTCTCTCCTTCGCGGTGGCAGTGTGGGGGTGACATCATCATGGCCGTGGCCAGGTCACCCTGGGAGCGCTTCTGCAGCCCCAATTCATGCCTTGGCTAGAAGCTTCCACGGGGATTGCATGTTGTGCTATATGAGTGAGGGGTGTTGGTGTTGGAGAGGAGTGTGTGTCGACAGATGGACAGAACAAGGGATGTCACATAAATGATCCTCTAAATCCCACATTTCAGGGGCACCTGGGTGACTCAGTTGGTTAAGCGTCTCTTAATTTCGGCTCAGGTCATGATCACAGGGTCGTGAGGTCGAGCCGGGTGTGTCAGCTCTGCGCTGAGCATGGAGCCTGGTTAAGATTTTCTCTCACCCTCTGCCCCTCCTCCCACCCCATTCGAACTCACTCGCTCTCTCTTTAAAAAAAAAAAAAATTCCCACATTTCTGTGATGACCTCCAGGCCCCAAGGTCTCAGCCAGCTGGCCTTGGAACCCAAACCAGCCTTGTTCACACCTCACAGTGAACTTCTACTACCTGATGCTGTTTCCTGTTTCTCCTTTCTTCAGGAATTCCTGTGACTCTCCCATACACATACACCCTCCCATCTCTCCCACCCCTACCTTCATGGTGCGCACTATAGCTCAGTCTCTCAAACTTGAGAAACATACAGAAAAAAATGGGGGAAGGGGAGGCCGACCCATTCCCCACTTTAGGAGAAAATTTAAAGCTGTCCCTTTCCGTGACCACTGGTTATGAACCTAGATGCAAACGCGGGCACTAAAATTAAATGACAGTGCTTCGTTCTAAGGTGATCATGATATGATCCAAAATCAGATTAAATTGTTTTTTTTAATATTGAAAAATTAAATATAGTCAATATTAAAATACTGACATAAAAAATAAAAATTTAATGGCACCTGGCAGGCTCATTTGGAAGAGCATGTGACTCTTGATCTCAGGGTGGTGAGTTCGAGTCCCATATGGGGTGCAGAGATTACTTAAATAAATTAAACTTAAATAAATAAATAAAAATCAAAAATTAAAAAAAAAAATAAAAATGTGAACTTCTCACTGACCTCATGGATCTCCCGGGGAATTCATAGCTGGCAGCTTAAGAAATACCTCTGGAGGGGTGCCTGGCTGGTTCAGTCAAGAGAGTGAGCGACTCTTGATCACAGGATTGTACGTTCAAGCCCCAGGTTGGGTGGAGAGATTACTTAAAAATGAAATCTTTGAAAAAATATATATCTTTAGAGGTGAAGATCACTTTCGCTTTCTCACAAGTGGGTGCACGTGGACCCCCGTGGACTGTGAATTAGGAGTTGCTGTGTGTGCGTGCAGGAAGAGGGAGGGGATACCGTAACATTTATTGAGTGTTTACACCGTACAAGACGGGTTAAGCGTGTTGTATGTTTTATTTACTTAACCCTCCCCAAGCCCCTCCGAGCTCGGTACTGTTCTTAGCTCTGCTTTTACTGATGCAGCGATCGCCACTCCGGTGAAATTGTGTGACCACGGTCACACGGTTAGCAAACACAGACGCCCTGGTCTATGGCTAACGCTACAAAGACTGGCTCTCTCTGGTGCACGCGCGCGCACACACACATACACACACCTAATGAGAGACGGCAGCAGCATCTGCTTTTGTCCTTCCCACTTTCTGCTGTCACCTCGAGTTGCCTCCGCGCTGCTTCCGGGCGTGACACAAAAAGCCTGCTTCGGCGTTGTTCACAGCGCCAACGCCAGCATCGAGCTGATGATAACTGCTTATTAATACTTGTTGGCTTGTCACGGAGGGACAGAACGCTTTAAACAGTGTGTGTGTGTGTGTGTGTGTGTGTTCATTTCAATGAGATCCTTATTGTTCTGTTCCCTGTTTTATGATAATTGAGTGCTGCCTGGAGCACATCCAAGCAAATTAACTTTCTATTATTGACAGCAGAACAGGGAGACCAAAATCAGGACCATATCCCCTAAATAGGCTTTCTCACATGCTTTCTCCACCTCCCCTGGGACCTGCGGCTGGTGTGTGTGAATTCTTGAGGACACAAGGCCCCTACACGTCTGGACGGGGGTGAGCTTTTGGACAAAAATGATGAAGCCTAACTGCTGAGAGACCTCCTCTGGGGTCTGGGAAGGGTGGGCTCTGTGCCTGACTGGCTCTTTCCTCCATCCTCCTTCACCATTTCAAACAGGGACTGAAGGACACCGGGGATATGTCCATTGTCTCCCAGAACAATGGCTTCAGCAACCCCCCCATCACTCAGACGGATGTGGAGAGACTTGATTGAAGAAGCATGTGTTCAGACACGATTAAACTTGCTAACTTAAAGAGGCAGTAAAGGCAGGAAATGAAAAAGAGATGAGCCGTATTACTTTACCTTCGGGACCCCAGATAGAATGTTTATATGGTCACCATGAGGTAATGACGTGGAAAGGCTCCAAGGTTTGGCATGATCTAAACTGCGAGTCTATTTTCTTGCTTTCCGGTCTAGAATCCTCTCCTTGGGGGGGCTGAGTGTTGTCTCGTGCTAAATGTTTCCAGTCAGAGACCTTTTAACCTCTCTCTAGAGACAATCCTGAATAAATCAGTGAGTCCTCTTCTCTTTCATTTCACCTCAAATTCATCGCTTATGTTTGGGGGACCAGGCTCAATACATCCTCGCTTTGGTGGTTTACACCTTTCAAATATTTGTTGTCTGTTATCCTGTTCCCCGAAGTCACCTCTGGGTCCCCGCTCCATGTGTTTGGTTTCTTTAATCTCTCCTCATAAATCAGTCCCTCCATTTCCTTCATCATTTTTACTGCTTTTCTCTGAACTCACTTCAATTTGTCTACATATTTCTCGTACCAGGTGTCTACATATAATTTGCTGGACTAAAAGCCAAATTTGGGGGGACCTCACCAATTAATCTCCTGCCCTGCATCCCTTCAAGGGGACTTGGGTACAGTTCTAAATACCACTGGCCCTTTTATCCCATTAATGCATAATAAATATCCTCTAGAACAACATGATAATGTTGTAAGGCTGCATGTCACAAGATTTCCTTAAAGGAGAGGCTATTTTTCTTTGGGGTCTTTTAGTACACAGCAACTAAGCCAACATGGAGGGACCCAGCTCATACGCTGGTACACTTTCTATTTTTTTTTAAGATTTTATTTATTCATTTGAGAGAGAGAGAGAGAGAGAACAAGTGGAGGGGTAGAGGGAAAGGGAGAAACAGACTCCCTGCTGAGCAGGGAGCCCAACGCGGGACTCGATCCAGGGACCTGGAGATCATGACCTGAGCTAAAGGCAGACACTTAACCAACTGAGCCACCCAGGTGCCCTCTGGTACACTTTCTAATGAATGATGTTAAAGAAAAATTCCAGGGTATTTTTCACAGGTGATCTGCCACTTATGGAGGAAGGCTATTTCTAAATTGGCTACTTAGGTAAGATACACTTCCCTAGAGAAACTGTGCTGTTTAAAGCCTGACACCAGTCCACAAAATACACCTAATCAAGCTTTCAAATATTCGTAAACCCCAGCATGGGCAAGAGAGGAGTGAAAGGGAACCTCATACAGCAGTAGTGGTTGTGCAAATTGACAGAGTCTTTCCGTAGGATAATTTGGCAATATATATCCAAAATCTTTACAACATACATGCCTTTTGACCAATGGGTAACCAAAGAGGTTACTTCTAGGAAGCTATCCTGAAAAAAAATAAATGGAAAGAGGACAAAGATGTATGTACAAAGATGTCTGTCCAAGTATTATCTATAGTAATAGGAAAATATTGGAAATAACCTAAAATTTTCTTAGAAGAGTGTTAGGGTAAATATATCTGAAAAGGGGTACAAAGATGTATACACAGGATATTTAGCTCAGTATTATTTATAGCAGTGGGGGAAATTGGAAATAACCTAAAAATCCAATGTAGGGTTGTTGGTTAAAAGATGATGGTTCAGGGGCACCTGGGTGGCTCAGTTGGTTGAGCGTCTGACTCTTGGTTTTGGCTCAGGTCATGATCTCAGGGTCGTGGGATCAAGCTCTGCATCGGGCTCCACGCTCAGCATGGAGTCTGCTTGAGATTCTTTCCTCCTCCCTCTCCTTCCCCTTCTGCCCCTCCCCCTACTTGCACACCCTCTCTCTCTCTCTCAAATAAATAGATAAAATCTTAAAAAAAAAAAAAAAAAAGACATTTTTTTCCCAGAACCAGAATTAACTTGGTTGCTGAACACAGACTTTGAAGCCTGACTGTCTAAGGTTCCAATATCCTGATTCTATCACTTACTGGCTGTTACGGTCTTGGGCAAGGTACTTAACCTCTTAACTGGCTGTTACAAACTTGGGCAAGTTTCTTCATCTGAAAAGGATATATGGGTAATAATAGTATCCACCTTAAAAGACTGTTGTAAAAATTAAACTACTAAATATATTGCAGTGCTTATAGAATCGTGCCTAGTACCTAAGAAGAGTCCATGGCTTATTAAGCTTTAGCCCTGGAGTGCCTAGGTGGCTTAGTTGGTTAAGCATCCAACTCTTGATTTCAGCTCAGATCATGATCTCAGGTACCTGGGATTGAGCCCTACCTCGGGCTCTGTGCTCAGCACAGAGTCTGCTTGAGGATTCTCTCTCTCTCTCTCCCTCTCCCCCTCCCCCCCAAAATAAATAAATAAATCTTTCAGCTTTAGCCTGATTCAATAATAGCTAACATATATCAAGGACCTATTCTGTGCCTGGTGCTGAGCTCCGCACTTCACATACATTCTCTCTACCCTCAGTGGCAAGTTTTAACCCTGTTTTCTCTAACCCAGATATGGACCCTCAACTCTATGGTCAAATAATCTTTGACAAAGCAGGAAAAAACATGCAATGGAAAAAAGACAGTCTCTTCAATAAATGGTGCTGGGAAAATTGGACAGCCACATGCAGAAGAATGAAACTCGACCATTCTCTAACATGATTCACAAAGATAAACTCAAAGTGGATGAAAGACCTCAATGTGAGACAGGAATCCATCAAAATCCTAGAGGAGAACATAGGCAGTAACCTCTTCGACATCGCCCACAGCAATTTCTTTCAAGATACATCTCCAAAAGCTAGTGAAACAAAAGCAAAAATGAACTTTTGGGACTTCATCAAGATAAAAAGCTTCTGCACAGGAAAGGAAACAGTCAACAAAACAAAGAGGCAACCCACAGAATGGGAGAAGATATTTGCAAACGACACTACAGATAAAGGGCTGGTATCCAAGATCTATAAAGAACTTCTCAAATTCAACACCCAAAAAACAAATAATCAAGTCAAAAAGTGGGCAGAAGATATGAAAAGACACTTCTCTGAAGAAGACATACAAATGGCTAAAAGACACATCAAAAAATGTTCATCATCATTAGCCATCAGGGAAATCCAAATCAAAACCACGCTGAGATACCACCTTACACCAGTTAGAATGGCAAAAATGGACAGGGAAAGAAACAACAAATGTTGGAGAGGTTGTGGAGAAAGGGGAACCCTCTTACACTGTTGGTGGGAAGGCAAGTTGGTACAGCCACTTTGAAAAACAGTGTGGAGGTTCCTCAAAAATTTAAAAATAGAGCTACCCTATGACCCAGCAATTGCACTACTGGGTATTTACCCCAAAGACACAGATGTAGTGAAAAGAAGGGCCATATGCACCCCAATGTTCACAGCAGCAATGTCCGCAATAGCCAAACTGTGGAAAGAGTCGAGATGCCCTTCAACAGATGAATGGATAAAGAAGATGTGGTCCATATATACGATGGAATATTACTCAGTCATCAGAAAAGATGAATACCCAACTTTTACATCAACAGGGATGGGACTGGAGGAGATTATGCTAAGTGAAATAAGTCAAGCAGAGAAAGTCAATTATCATATGGTTTCACTTACTTGTGGAACATAAGGAATAACATGGAGGACATTAGGAGAAGGAAGGGAAAAATGGGGGGGGGGATTGGAGGGAGAGTTGAACCATGAGAGACTATGGACCTGAGAAACAAACAGGGTTTTAGAGGGGAGCGGAAAGTGGGGATTGGTTAGCCCGGTGATGGGTATTAAGGAGGGCACGTACTGCATGAAGCACTGGGTGTTATACGAAAACAATGGATCATGGATCACTACATCAAAAACTAATGATGTATTGTATGGTGACTAACATAACATAATAAAATTTAAAAAATAAATAAATAGTCCTGCATTGGGCTCCCTGCTGTCAGCAGGGAGTCTGCTTCTCCCTCTGACCCTCCCCCCTCATGCTCTCTCTATCTCATTCTCTCTCTCAAATAAATAAATAAAATCTTTTAAAAAAATAAAAAATAAATAAATAAAAATAATAATTTTAAAGAAAACATAAAAACCTGTTTTCTCTAACAGATGAGGAAACGGACTTGGCGATGTATGTGATGTGACCAAGGCCACAGAGCTCTCCACATCAACAAGATGGTGGGACCTTCCCCAGGCTGTGTGGAGTCCAAATCTGGTTCTTTCCTCTTTACCTGCTCAGACTCCCTGGAAGTGAGGAAAGGAGACAACTCAGAGACAGCTCCTTGCTTTCTAGTTAGGGACCTAGGTGGATGGTGATGTCACTGACCCAAACAAGAAAAATAAAAGGAGGCTTTCCAGAATTTTAGAGAAAGAAGGACTCTTTTAAGTTAACCTAGTTCAACCCACATTTATGATTTCAAAATGTCTAAATCCAGAACTTTATCTGTCTCCTCAAAACATGCTGCCTCCAGAGTATCAAATTTACTCTTCAGTTAAGACAAATACTTCCTTCCCAACATTTTGTTGGGCTTGAACTATCCCTTTAGTATAAATATTGTAGCAATATTTATCTGATTATCTCCAAAACACACAAGTATTTAATGTTTGGGCTTCTATTATCAATTAAGTGGTTAGCTGATGTATCTGACCAGCATTCAGTTGATTTCACTAACAACCTATTAAAACTAAAATAATTAGAAAACCAAGACACACAGTTCATTTAAACTCGGGTTCAATCAGACTCTTGGTAAGGAAATGTCCAAATTAGAGTTAAGCAAGAAGCGGTGCCCAGCACTGATCTAGGCACTGAAATCACCTCCTGCAATTCCCAACCCCAGCCTCTTCCTCCCTCACATCCTCACATGTGTCCAGCCTTCATCATCACCCTCAGTAAGCTGCTGCCGGTTAACTGAGTGTTGATAAGTTCTCTTCAGTGCCATTGTGAAAGACTGAATCACAGCTGATGTTCCCACCCACTGTCCAGATTCTTGGCTCTAAGACAGAAAACAGTCCATTGAATTCCAGATGCCAAGATGCACACATCATCCAACAGAGGAATGATTTCCTGTTGAGGGATGATATCTCTCCTTATGTAGATGACCTGGGAAACCAAGGAGATTCTTGCATGTGGGCATTCACTCACACCACATGGGGTTCTTCGGGCAGGATACCAAAAGTCCTTTGCATACTACGGCTCTGGTTTACCTGCAGAGCATTTTGCTGACCTGTCTCCAAAATAAAGGTCTTCACACCCTGATCAAAGCAAACATCTAAATTCTGAAGCAGCCCAAGAAGGTAAAAGTGGAGAAACCACTAGAACCCAAATTGTTACACTCTCCTCCAAATTGGACATACAAGTTTGGTTAAAACATACACACACACACACACACACACATACACACACACACAAAGGAACCAAAGAAATAATCAACCTATGCTAGAAAAGAATTCTCTTGAATTAAAGGAGGACCAATGTCTACAGGTAGAAAGAGCTCAAGAAGTACCAGGAAAACAGTGTGAATGTACTTAATGTCACAGAACTATATATTTTTAAATGGTTAAAGTTATAAATTTTGTTATGTATATTTTACCACAATTTAAAAAAAGCACCAAGAAAAACTACATAAAGTTAGATCCTGATTATATAGAACAGTTAATATATATAATTCATCTGAATATGCATAGAAAATACACTGGAAAATATTTTACAATATGAATAAGTCTTATCACTAGATGTTGAAATTTCTGGTAATTTTTTTTAAAGATTTTTATTTATTTATTTGACAGAGAGAGAGACAGTGAGAGAAGGAAAACAAGCAGGGGGAGCGGGAGAGGGAGAAGCAGGCTCCCTGCTGAGTCGGGAGCCCGATATGGGGGTCCATCCCAGGACCCTGGGATCATGACCTGAGCCGAAGGCAGACACTTAATGACTGAGCCACCCAGGTGCCACTTTTTTTTTTTAAGAAATTTCTGGTAAATTTTTAATGATTTCCAAATATTTTCTAAATTTAATAATAATATGTATTTCTTTTGCAAACAGAAAGATGCTGTAAAATATATACATAATACTTCTTAAATATGTCCCTTCTTCACCATAGCCTTTAGCAAGACCCCCAAAATCATGTTTCACAGAGACTATTTCCTTAACTCTTGACTAGTAAATGAGACCCTCTCCACTTTCTCCTCCACACCACCACCAGACAAAGAGTTCTTCAGAAGTATGAAGCAGAGGACACATACCATGTAATACCACATAATACCCCACCCCATTCCTGGTCCTTACTCATCCCAAAGCCTCATCCCAACCTTGAGTCTTGCCTTGTGCTTCAACTCCACCTACCTCTTCCCTCTCTTTAGTTGAGCCCAGGATGATCTGGTTTGTCGGTATCAGGGATGAGAATGAATTTGAGGGGTGGTTGTGGTGAGGGATGCAGTGAGGGATGCGGTGAGGGGAGGTAGTGACACCTTCAGAAGTGTCTTTAGGAGGGGATTCAGGTTGGAATCTACCTGAAATTGCAGAGGTTGTGTTGTATATTAGTTGGGGGTAACTTGAGATGGGGGTAATGGAGATGAAGGGAGTTGTAATAAAGCAGTGTTTGCCTACCAGCATGTTGTCTTTACTTTGTTTATTCTCTTGGGGTGGTGTGAGTTAGGGTGGATAGAAATTAGGGGAGTTGTATTCTCCTCAAGCAACCCCTGGTTTACCCCCACTTTATTTCTGGTTTACCGCCACTTCAGCTTCCTGCTAACTCCTAGGTCTCTCTCATCACTCACTTCAAGCATCACTTTCTCAAGATTCTGCCCAGACATCCTAGTCTTGATCACATGCTCTTCTGGACTCTCATAACATTTCAGCTATGCTTTGGTATAAGCACTTCCTACACTCCACTCTGTCTCTTTCCTTGCCCACCCCAACACTGGACTACAATTCCACCAGCACGAGGAATCTCTTTCATTCTGTATCCTGAGCACCAAGCACTGTGTCTGGCAAGTGCCATGTGTTCAATAATTACTTTTTAACAAATAGTGAGTGAGCAGAGAAGAATTAAGGATATGGGTAATTCATCTCAAGAACATGAGAGTTTCCAGAGGGATAAGTGGCCTACTATTTTACACCTCCACACCAACCCTGATGATTAAGCCAGAAGAAATAGACTTCTCATATATAAGTTACAGTGAACTAGCATGTGAATCAGCCATTGATGAATTAATGAACTAATAAATCCATCTAAAACAAGGCTCAAGACAAACTTTGAAACTAAACAAAAATGTATGATTATTTGATCCCCTAAAACTGAAGGCGGATAACAGACAGCAACAATACCATAGTCTCAGCATCTAAGAAAGACCAGGCGAGAACTTGCCGGGCCCAGTTAGGCCATAGTTACTCTAAGAACGGATTGTGGGAGCATCGGATATTCCTCTCCATGGGACCTCTAAATAGCCCTGTCTCCCTCATGTTCCCACTCCAGAACAGCACCAAAGCCACTGTTATTTTTAGTCTCTTGCCAAATGTAATTCTAATTTATACAGCTTCCCAAAAGAAGTAAGTCTTGAACAATGAGCAGGGGTTGGCCAAGCACGGAAAAGTAGATAGGATGTTTAGAAAGATAAACAGCATGAGCACAGGTATGGAGGTGTGAAACTAAATTCTGAGTGTGTGTGTGTGTGTGTGTGTGTGGTGCAGTGGATATCAGGAAGTCCAGTACACACTGCAAGGCAGAACAAGGCAGGATACGCATAGGTAGGAACTAAGTCCAGAATAACACTGGATGCCACACAAGGGAGCTAAATTCTTATCTTGACTATAATGGGAAGCTATAAGGTTTTCAGGCAGGGGAATGATACAGTCGGATTCACATGTAGAAAGATCACCCTGGGAGTAGAAAAGGCAGTGAAGGAGAACAAGCTGGAGTCGGATAAATGGCTTCTGATATAGTCCAAACATTCATTGCCCCAAAATTTACCTGCACATTCAAAGCAACACAAAAGAAGAACTTGTAGGGAGAAGTTAGAGATGAGAGGAAATCTTGTAGACAGTAATTGTGAACAATTCATGTAGCCAACTCCAGTCCTTTATGTAAAAGGATATAAAGAATAGAATGTCTTAGAACAGTCTAGTCCAGCTTGGTCCCAGCTATCAGGCCTGCCTCTGACCCATAAAGCCAACACCCAAAATGATCCCTAGACCTTTGCCTCATTCTTGAGCTGTGTCGTGAATCATTACAATCTGAATCTGCCTTGTTCTTGGTTCTGGGGCCCATGCCTCATTTGCTAGTTGCGTTCTTACAGTCAGCACCCAAATCTTATGTCCACTTTTCTGACACTTACCTCTGGCTGGCCACTTCCCTGTTTCTTTGCTGTCTTCACAGCAAAACCTCTCCAAAGACTTTTCAGTACTAATTGTCTCCATTAATACCCCGCCTTCTATTCTATCTCAAACCCACCCACCACATACACTGAAACTATTTTTGTCAAGATCACCAAAAAACGTGCCTGTTCCTAAATACAATGATTAATATTCAGTTCTCATCTTATGTGACTAATTAGAACCATCTGACACACCTTCTTCTTGATAAACTTTCTTCACTTGGCTTCTAGGATCCACAACTTTTGGGTTTGTCCTACTTGCCTGATTGCCCTTTTTCCGTCTCCTTTGCTGGTTCTGCTTACGTGTTACGGGTAGCCCAGGCTGGGTCCTAGACCTTCTCTTCTCATCTATACAATGGTTTCTCAACTTTGGCACTATTAACATTTGGGGCCATGTAATTCTGTTTGACAGGAGGGGGCTATCCTATACATTATAGGATATATAGAAGCATCTCTGGCCTCTACTCACTAGATGCTAGTAGCAATCCTTCCCCTTAGTTGTGACAATCAAAAATGTTTCTAGACATTGCCAAATATCCCCTGGGTGGAATAGAGAATCACCTCTGGTTGGGAACCACTGTTCTAGGTCTACAGGAAACGCTCCTTTAAATATTTTAGACTTCAGTGATCTCTCCTAGGCTTTAGGTTTTAAATACTATCTATATGCCAATGACTCCCAAATTTATATATTCAGTCTAGACCTCACTCATCAACTCTAAACTAGAATGGCCCATTTCCCATTCGAATATTTCACCTCAGTATCTAACAGATATCCCAAACTCAAAATGCACTCTTCCCCATCTCAGTTGAAGTTAACTCCATCATTCCAGTTGCTCAGAGTAAAAGTATTGGCATCATCCTTGACTTCTCTTTTTCACATCCTGACAAAAAATCTTATTAACTCTACCTTTAAAATACATCCAGAATCTAAGCACTTCGCTCCATCTCTACTATTTACCACCTGATCCAAGTCATTATGATCTCACACCTGGTTATATCCTTGTGCCCCTACTATCTATTCTCAGCAAAACAGTTAGATGAGCCTTTGGGGGTGGGGAGTGGAGAGAGAAGGAG
This sequence comes from Mirounga leonina, assembly GCF_011800145.1. Taxonomy (NCBI): domain Eukaryota; kingdom Metazoa; phylum Chordata; class Mammalia; order Carnivora; family Phocidae; genus Mirounga; species Mirounga leonina. The sequence continues at coordinate 15,473,366 of NW_023270314.1, forward strand.
GGTGAGAATCTTAAGCAAGCTCCACACCCAGCTCAGAGCCCAACAGGGGCTCAATCTCACAACCCTAAGATCATGAGCCGAGACAAAACCAAAAGTCGCATACTCCACTGACTGAGCCACCCAGGTGCCCCAGATGAGACTTTTAAAATATAAGCCTGATCATTTCATTCCTTGCTGAAACCCCTCCAATGTCTTCACATCTTACTCAGAGGAAAGTCAAAGTCCTTACTAGTCCTTGCATAATCTAGCCCCTTGTTACCTCTCTGACCTTATAAAGCTCCTCTCTGTTATCATTTGAGATAAGAAAGCTGAGGGGAGCAGGATTGGAAGGTACAACCAGGAGCTCATGTTTGGATGTTCTTATATATCTAGTGGAGATATTGTATCACCGTTGACTCAGTGGAGTGTGTGTCTCTTGATCTTGGGGTCATAAGTTGGAGCCATACATTGGGTGTAGAGATTACTTAAATGAATAACTATTAAGGGCTGCCTGGGTGGCTCAGTCAGTTGAGTGTGTGCCTCTTGATTTGGCTCAGGTCATGATCTTAGGGTCATGAGATTGAGCCCCATGCTGGGCTCCATGCTGGGTGTGGAGCCTGCTTAAGATTCTCACTCTCCTTCCCGATCTTTAAGTGTGGAACTCAGAGGGATTCTGGACTGCAGGTATAATTTAGGAGTTGTTGGTATAATGTTGGGAGTTGTTTAAATACAGAGATGGTATTTAAAGACATAAGCCTGGAGCAGGTCACCAAGGGAGTAGATAAAGACAAAGAGAACCAAGGGCTGAGCCTCAGGGCATCCTAATATTAAGTGAGTGGAAAGGAAAGGAGGAACCAACTAGCAAAGGAGATTGAAACGCAGCAATCAGTGAAGTAGAGGAGAAGCCAAGAGAGTGTCATGTCCTACAGGCTAAGTGTGAAAACAGTCCATCAGTGAACTAAAGTCTGTGAATCAAAGGTTTCTCACTAAACCTAGATTCATCTTAGGGACTTCTCTAGGAAATGTACAATCTACTTGGGTAGGAAAATGCAGAGCACAATGTAAATATTTCTTTCATTACTATGCTTAATTATCCACTAATTTATCACGTATAGTTCATGCAGTTCATGCAATTCAGGGTCTTGTCTCCATTTAATGTCCATCTGTTTCCTATTTATGATGCTACCACAGTTTAATTAAACCGAAAGCTAAGGTGTTACACAAATAGGGCTATGGAGGGAGAAATACCAAATCAACAGGTATGATTAGTATCTTAGGTGTATTGTGACATTATCTAATTATTAATCTTGTCATTTACCAAAATAAGTAACTAAAAACCACAGCTGGGGAAAGAGTTGTTCTTATCTCTAAACTTCTCATAACAAAACCCCCTAAACACAAAATGGCTAATATTTAATCATCGATCTGATATTATTCAGACAATATATTAATTAATTTCGAGGGTTTAGCCCAACACTTACTTAGCATTTGGAACCACCTCACTTGGCTATTTCTTCCAGTGATACAGATGAGTATTGATCTGGTGAGTATGACATTCATGAGTTATCATAGCAAGCAAGGTACAAACAAAACCAGAACTGGAACTCGGGTCACTGTCTTTGTAAGAAAAAAGATGCCTAATGTGTTTCTAGATGGCTTCTTTTTTTTTTTTTTTTTTTAAGATTTTATTTATTTACTTGGCAGAGAGAGAGAGAGACAATGAGAGAGCTAACACAAGCAGAGGGAGTGGGAGAGGGAGAGGCAGGCTTCCCCCCGAGCAGGGATCCCGATGCGGGGCTCGATCCCAGGACCCTGGGATCATGACCTGAGCCGAAGGCAGTCGCTTAACCAACTGAGCCACCCAGGCGCCCCTCTAGATGGCTTCTTAGAAACATCTCCTCCCCCATGAAGCTGAGGCTGCCTAATCTTTGCTTCTGATCATCCTTCTAAATCAGCAGCTCAGAGCAGGTGTACAAAAAAAAAAAATAAGTAAGGCCTTCAAGGTCATATTTCCTCCAAACAATAATTGAGTCCTGAAACTAAATATCAGCAATGTAAGAGGGTGTATTCCTCCATATGATTTTCCTCATATGCACTATTATTCTGTGAACTCCTTGAACATAATCACGTATCTATATGTACTAAATTTTACCCCAAAAAATGTTAAGTAACCATTTCAAAATTTTTTAAAACACCATTTTTATAACACAATAATCAACAGAGTGCCAAACCCAAGAGAAGTTTCATTCATGTTCCTTGTGGAATCAGATTCCGCAAAAATTAGTCAGAATCTTTCAAAGTTCCTGTAGAACAAATAAGCACATGCAGTCATGTTTTAGCAATTAGGATGAAGTCAGAACAGGCATATGTTTCGAATCTGTGAATGATGCAGCCCTGGGAGGGTCTGTTTCACTAGATGAAAGAAAAGGTGGAATAATTGTCATAGCTCTTACCTAAGTGACATGTAGGACTGTGAGTGCTCAATATCCACTAATTGAACGAATGGAGCATAAAGATAAAGACCGGGGTTGATAGTGAAATTTCTGTGAAAAGAGTCCAGGATAGAAAAAACTGGCTTGACACAGATCCTGAGAAAAGAGCCCTGGGAATTGAAATTCAACTCAAACTCAAATGAACCAGCATCGTTATAATATATAAAAAGATAATACAATCTTATTGCATAGAAGCTTCCAAATCAAGTGCAGTAATTGTCCCTATACTTGGCATGAATTAGACCTCACCTGGAATGTTCTGTTCTGTTCCAGGAAAGACATAAGAAGGCCATTAGCAATCCCAGTTTTCTCCAGAGCATGCCCGCAGACTGCTTAGCACAGGGCCTTGGACCTAAAGCTGTTCAATAAGTAAGTACTGAATTACCCTGAACTGATATGGAAGAGTCTGGAGATCATATGAGCAATGATTATGGGAAGGTGAAAGGAGGTGGATTTTAGCTTAACACAGAATGCACTTTCTAGCAGAGCTGCCGCATGATGAAATGAGATGCCCAACGAGGCAGGAATCTTAGTACAGAGAGTGTTCCATCAGGTGAATGTTCATCTACCATGGATGTTACCAAAGAATCACTTATACTAAATGGAAGATTGAAGTGGATGGCCTCCAAAAGCTCTTTTAGTCTGAGCAGCCTGGACAGGTGTCAGGGCCGACAGAGGGTATGTCCATAGCTAGCTTGGAACGCAGTCCAGCTAGTGCTGCTCCCCTCCCCAGCAAGCCCCTGCCTGCATCCTAGTCTTCAAAGGGTGATGCTTTTGGGCTCCGGGCTGCAACTTTACCATTTGCACAGCCACGGACAGCAGTCCCGAGGGGCACTTTGTTATCACAGGGTGACCTACACTGGACACTGGGTAGCGCCTTATGCCCTAAACCAGCCGTAGCACTTGTTATCCCTTACCATGCTTCCCACTCTACTTGTTTGGAAAAGGAAGCAGTTTTTGAAGTCATTCTTCAAGACAAAAAGATCTTTGGCTGGGAACTTTTTACCTAAGTGCTCCCTATCCAAGAACCAATTCTACATGCTTTTTAAAAACTTGATGAGATGAGAGTCCTGGGGAGAGGAGATGCAACTTCCTGCTCCCTTCTTCACACAAGCATCCTGAACACACTGGAGTAAGACCGCCCGCATATTGCCAGTAGCCTGCTGTCTGGTGATGTTTGCATGAAGCAACAGTGGCACCTAGTGGTGACATAAGGTAACCACATGCTTCCTCCGTGTGAGAAAAACTGATAAAAACCTAATCCTTTTCCCCAATCTCCCTTTGTTCCTCTTACCCAAGCAGACCTGATGACAAGTTGGCTGGGGGATAGGAAAAGTCAGTAAAACAGGGAATCATTAAAATGACACATGCAGAGTTAGTAAATACTTAATATATCTCACTATGCATTCAACCACTGACGTACAACCAAAATTCCTCTCCCGAAGGCTGACCCACTGAGCTGGTGCTAGTCTATGCTGCAGAAACCAAACATTATATATCATCTACAGTATCCAGTTTCTGTTTCTTTAAATACACGAGAACCTTAAGACACCTGTGAAACAAGATTTCCTCCACTGGTTTCTATAGGGTTTTTTTTCTTATAGTTGTCTCTTACTGCTTTTTAATAACCATGGCCCTTCTGCTCCAAGTCTAACTTAAAAGGGGAAAGACAGCAGTGTGGGTTTCAGTATTGGGAGATCTAGTTCCCCATGTGGCGTCCACCACACCACGGGAGGCCAGCAGCTGTTCTAGTCCATCCCTGACGTAGAGACAGGATCTTGTAAGCATCCCAGCACACTTCTCCAGCTGCCTCCCGGGTCTGCCTCTCATTGTATCAGTTTTTTTTTACTGGGAGGAGGGGGCTGCATGAGGGCAGGTGGAGGTACCAGCTTCTAGAAGCATTGTCAATAGATGGGTTTAAGCTGTAAGACCTGGAGCCACACTCCCTGGCTTCGATTCTAGCCTCTGCCACTTCGACCTCTGCCAACTCTACGGTCTTGAGAAAGTTCCTTATCCTGTCTAAGCCCAGGTTCCTTATCTGGAATGTAAGAAAGAACATTGGCCCCTACTCTTGGGGTGGTTATGAGAATTACATGAGGTAATCCATGTATGGCCCTTGGCACAGGGCCTCCCAAACAGGAAGCATTCAACCAGTAATTAATTATTGGTATTCTGTGTTTATCCCATAGAACCTGCAATTCTCAAACTTTTTCGTCTTAGGACCCCTTTACATAAATTCTTTAAAATTAAAAGGACCCTAAGTTCTTAAGTTTATATGTGTTATATCTTTTGACATTTACCATTTTATACACCAAAGTACTTGAATTTTTTTTAAATGACAATAAATCCATGAACATAAATAACATTTTACGAAAAATAACTGCATTCTCCGTAACAAGAATACTTGGTAAGAGGGGCACACTGCTTTATGCTTTGGCAAATCTCTTTCATGTCAGGTTATTAAGAAGATAGTTTGTTTCTCCCACCTGCTCCTGCATTCAATCTGTTCTAATGTCACACATCACGTAGCCTCTGGAAAACTGCTCATACGCTCATGAGAAAAGGAGGGTGGAAAAGGCAAGTCACGTCTCAGTGTGGTCATGAAAAGAGTCTTGGCTTCCTGGCCTCCACGAAAGGACCCCAGGGATGCACTGAGGTGCCCAGACCACACCTGGCAGGTCGCCGCTGTGGCCCATAGCACTGTCCAGGTTTCCTGGTGTTAGTACCAACAGAGCAGCAGGCCCCAAGTCAGCTTGCTGGCAAAACTGGGAGGATTTGCACAGGCTAGAAGGTCAATGAAACTGGACATAAACACACAGCTGCTGGTGGAAGGGGCAGGCAAACCCTTTACCCCGAGCCTACCACACACCCTCTTGTTCAGAAACTCAGATGCGGGCCACACGGAAGGCCAGAGCCCCACTACTCTACCGCATGGACCAAGCTTGTTTGTTGACTAATAATATCATTCCTGGAATCCATCCATTTGGTTGATGGGATACAATTATTTTCTGTTACTGTTTTTCTTGTTTTAGTTTTTTTTTGTTTTGGAAGAGAGCCAATTCAAGGAAACTCAAATATTCGCCTAACATAATTCCTTTCTCAGAAATTTTTTTTGTTGGGGGGCACCTGGGTGCCTCAGCTGGTTAAGCGTCGGACTCCTAGTTTCTGCTCGTGGCATGATCTCAGGGTCGTGAGATCAAGCCCTGTGTGGGTTCTGTGCTCAGCTTGGAGTCTGCTTGAGATTCTCTCCCTCTCCCTCTCTCTCTGCCCCTCACTCTCTCTAAAATAAATTAAAAAATAAAATCTTTAAAAATTTTTTGTTTAATTCCAGTTAGTGAGCATATACTATAAAAATAGTTTCAGGAGAATTTAGTGATTCATCACTTACATATAACACGGAGTGCTCATCCCAGTAAGTGCCCTCCTTAATCCCCCTCACCCATTTAACGCATCCCCCCACCCACCTCCCCTCCAGCAACCCTCAGTTTGTTCTCTATAGTTAAGAGTCTCTTATGGCTTGTCTGTTTTGTTTTGTTTTTTTAATTCTGGAAATCCAATAATTGCGCGTGACTTAATCATTACTTGTTATTTCTACATCATTATAGGTTGGATCAATTGATGGTGGTAGTTTTGGCAAGCTTTTATACAAATATTGCTGAGTGAGACCCTCTTTTTTTTAGATTTTATTTGAGAGTGAGAGTGAGATAGAGAGAGAGCACAAGCAGGGGGAGTGGCAGGCAGAGAGAGAAGCAGGCTCCCCGCTGAGCAGGTAGCCCAATGCGGGGCTCAATCCTATATGTACTAAATTTTACCAAAAAAAATGTTGAATTAAGTAACCATTTCAAAATTTTTTAAAACACCATTTTTATAACACAATGATCAATAGAGTGCCAAACCCAAGAGAAGTTTCATTCATGCTCCTTGTGGAATCAGATTCCGCAAAAATTAGTCAGAATCTTTCAAAGTTCCTGTAGAACAAATAAGCACATGCAGTCATGTTTTAGCAATTAGGATGAAGTCAGAACAGGCATACGTTTCAAACCTGTGTTCCCAATTGTATCCCATCAACCAAAAGACCCTGGAATCATGACCTGAGCTGAAGGCAGACGCTTAACCAACTGAGCCACCAGGCGCCCCTGAGTGAGACCCTTTTAATAGTGTTTTATTCTTTATCGACCTTTTGAGCTCCTTCCGTGTAATCTATGAGGTGACATCACAGTCACTATTCCCTCTATGACACTCAAAACTCATGCAGTGGTTCATTCTCTGCATCCGGTGGAGACGGGTAGGCTCCAGAGATGATCTCTAGGACAGTTTTCAAAAGGAAGGTAGTGCCAGGGCTCCCTGGAGCTGCCTGCTTTGGGGGCAGAGCCTATATTTTTCTCTCCACAAGGCTCTAGAACACAGGGCATCCCCCGCCCTCACCACACTTGCTCTAGAAACTTGAGAAGTTACTGTATCAGCCAAAACTCTGAGCTGTTGGCACCGAAACCCCAATTGAAACCGTGGTAGTAGAGCAGGATTTGGAGGGAAATGCTTGCTTCTTGGAAACACTTTGAGATGATTCCACTCAATCCAGGAGTGCCACGAAAATAGAAATATGATGCATAGATTGTGGGCTAGGAATATTATAACATAGGAACCCGTTCTTATTCATATGAATGGCATGCCGGGTGAAAGTTTTCCTGCACTTAGGTGAAGTATAGTCTAATCTCTAGATCTACCTACATCTCTGCCTCTCTACATTAGCTATATTGTGCCTGTCCTATTTCTATCCTTCCCTATGTCTCTATGTGTACATACGTAGCCCAGTAACTTTGCGCTTGCTCTTCCCTCTGCCTAGAACGTCTCTCCCCAAACACCTGCAGGAGGACCTGTGACACAGTAGTGATCCCTGACTCCGCCCTCTGGCCTGCTTCCTGTGCCCCTCCCCCCTCACCTTGCAGCTCCTACACCCACAGTACACACTCCATGCACACAGGGAGGAAAGGGACGGACACCCACACACACCACCAGAACATCATTTTATGGCACGTAATTGCTCTGAACTACAGTTGTGATCAATGAGAGAGAGAGAGAGCCAGATCAGTAGTTTGCAAACTTTACTCCCCACAACCCCAAGGCCTACACAGAGCAGCTTGGGGGTGACCTCAGGCAACAAGAGGGGAATAAGTGGGGAGGGATTTAGCCCCTCTGCCCCAAGCTCAACTACAGAAGCTCTGATATTGCTCATATTTGGTTTGAAGACAGGGTTCTGCTGTGAATCTGAAAGTCCAGAAATAAACCCTAAAACACACAGGTATTAAGTACAGGATAAACAAAAAAAGAGAAGATGGTTTACTTAATAAATGGTGTTGAGACCACTGAGTAACCATTTGGGAAAATGTTAAGATGGAACTTTAGTGCACATCTTACACAAAAGTAAATTCCAGATGGATCAAAGATTTAAGCATGGAAAATGAAAACCATAAAAAGAAAAAAAGAGAATTTTCAAATAATTCCAAAGATGTGGGGAAGGCCTTTCTAAATATCATATGAGACCTAGAAGCCATAAAAGACTGAATTTGAATAAATGTTTTTAAATCTACATACAGGTCAATACATTAGCATAATGTCTGAAGATAACCAGAAAAAATGAGAATATTGCAATATTACAAAGACATTTTTCTTAATGCATAGAGAACTTGCATCAATAAGAAAAAAAGACCAAAAAGGAACATAGGCTATGAACAAAGGACCTATAAATGATTTTTAAATATACGTTAATCTCATGCATATTTTTTAAAAGGACATCAATACCTGTCTAATCAGGAAAGATCAGAAAGTTCGATAAGATATTGAGTCATGTGAGGAATTTACAGAACATCTGTGGAGAGTAATTTAGCAAAATTTATCAAAATCTAACATTTAGGGGCACCAACATTAGGTGGCTCAGTCGGTTAAGCGTCTGCCTTTGGCTTGGGTCACGATCCTGGGGTCCTGGGACCAAGCCTCGCACAGGGTTCCCTGCTCAGCGGGGAGCCCACTTCTCCCTCTTCCTCTGCACTCCCCCTGCTTGTGCTCTCTGTCAAATAAAATTTTTTTTAAAAATCTAAAATGTACATTGTTGACAAGTAATCCCATGTCTGAGAATTTATCCTGTAGCTAAACTTGCCCATTTGCAATATAACAACATATATACAAGGACATGCATATTCTATATGTATGGAATCAGAAGCCAAAAAATTATCTGACAATGGACAAGAGGATGAATTCACTGTGAATGGACTTAGAATGGAAACGGATGAAGCAGTAAAAGGAATGAGGTCAGTCTACCTGCACTGTTAGGAAAGTCTCCCTGATACATTAAATGAAAAAAAAGAGTCAGAATATTATGTTACTATTTATGAAAACGTGCGTGGGTGGGTGTGTGTGCATGCGTGCGTGCACAAACATGCTTGAATATGCACAAAGTACTTCTGGAAGGATCTGAATGAAAGTGCTAACAGTGCTTTCCTGTAGGTAAGGAAATTGGATGGCTCAAGGTCGAGGTACAGAGAGAGACCTAGTTTTTACTACATGCTTTTTTGTACATTTTGAATTTTCACCATGTGCAAACACTACCTGTTTAGAGTAAACATTTAATCATTTTGTAATTCTGTTGCTTAAAAAACATTGAAAATTACTGAGCTACATGATCTCTCAATCTGACATTGAATGATTTCATTATTCCAATACACTTTTAATAATTCCATACTCCGCGATTTGTTTCCCACTTGAAGAATGCACTAGAAATTGTCGTCCATAGCTCCACATGCAAAGAAAATCTTTAAGCTTTTCACCATTTGTTAGGTTCTGCTGCACATACATTTGTGGAATTTATCATGTAACAGTTATATATAACCTGATTTTTCCCAGACCTCAGCACCTTTTTAGTCCAGATGGGGTCCCTATAACAGCAATGACACAAATCACTCTTCTCACAGATATATTTTGAAAGTGTCTATAAAGTCTTCCCGTCCTCTTAACACCGGGCAAGGCTTTCTTGAAATCCTCAGGGGGTGCTCTTAGGTGTTCCCAAATAGGTGTGGACCCACCACATGCCCCCATAGCTCTGCTAAACGCTACAGGTCCTGGGGCACCTGGGTGGCTCATAAGCATCTGCCTTCGGCTCAGGTCATGATCTCGGGATCCTGGGATCGAGCCCCACATCGGGCTCCCTGCTCGGCGGGAAGCCTGCTTCTCCCTCTCCCACTCCCCCTGCTTGTGTTCCCTCTCTCGCTGTGTCTCTCTCTGTCAAATAAATAAATAAAATCTTTAAAATTAAAAAAAAAAAAAAACGCTACAGGTCCCCATGAGGACCATGCCCAAATCCAGCCCTGCAGGTTCCCAGCAGACACCACCTGAGACATGCTGGAGCCTTCTCTGTGAAAGAGCTGCATGTCCACCTAATGAAAGCAGAGGGAACCCACCTTCTATCTCTGTTACACCCTGTGAGGGGAGTTCCACAAGTATGCTGCTTAGGCTCCCAAATTTTGTGGAATTTGGTGAAAATATCTCTTTTGTGTTTTGCTTACAGTCCCTCTGCTCTCCACAGGACTCAGCCATGAATGTAGATGGGGCTAGAATAGTAGGCAAAATTAGCCAAAGACAGTTTCATACTCAGAATCACCTCTCCTTCTGTGACAAGGAGATACAAGACTAAAGAAGACTCCAGGGTTTGAGGTAAGAACCCTCTTCATAAAACAAGAATCATGCTCCCTGACTCTTCACCTCTTTACACTATTATTTTTTTAGATTTTATTTATTTGACAGAGAGAGAAAGAACACACAAGCAGGGGGAGGGGCAGAGAGAGAGGGAGAAGCAGGCTTCCAGGATCCTGGGATCATGACCTGAGCCGAAGGCAGACGCTTAACCAACTGAGCCACCCAGGCGCCCCTCTTTACACTATTACTATGCTAGGGAGGACAAAGCCAAAAATAACAGAGAGCAGCTCAGGAGAGGCTTGAAGCACTATACAGTAAAAAATATTATTTTTCACTGATTATGCATCCACTGGTTTGCCTTTATAATCTGTAATCTTCATAACATCCCTGTTCCAAGTAAGAGATGTTTAATATGGACGATAGAAAGCCTGACCAAACTGAGCTAAAAGCAAACACTGGAATGTTTGCTGATGTAATAAAATGCTGGAGAGAGACAGATTTCGTTTCAGGTATGACCTGATCCAGGGATCACTTGATAGGAAAAGGGGATGGTTTCTGTTTCTCAGCTCTGCTTGCTCAGTGTTGAGTCTTCTCCAGCAGGCCTTGCCCTCGTGATTACAAGACTGTTCCCAGCAGCAACTCGTGAGCTTTTCCTTCCAGGTGCAAATCCGTTAGAAACGAGCAAGTCAGCTTCCCCAAGACTTCAAAATAAGACCCAGCAACTGAGTTTCTGTGCCCACGGGCTTGTCCATCAGTTAGACGGCACAGCCGGGAGGAAGGAGAATGCTGAGTGGCTTAGCCCAGGTCCCATGCTCCAAGGGCATCAACCTCACCAGGAGTACTCAGACGGAAGTGGAGGAGGACCAGCTCGCCTAGCAAAATCAGGGCATTGCTGCCAAAGGAAGACAGTTAATTGTGAGCAGCAAAAATAGCAGAGTCCACGACAAAACTTGTGAGGTTGAAAATACTATTCTCACCGTACAGATGGAGAAATCAAAGGTCCCAGCTGTTAGGTGATTTGCACAAAAATCATAGAATTGGAAAGTGGCACGGATTGGATTTGACCTGAATACTGAGTGGGCTAAGACTAAAAAAGGATGAGGGGGTGTTTCCCAGGCAGACTGGAGCAAGGAGGCTGCTCTGGGCAGAGGTCTGTGAATACACAGTTACAAGGATGTTGGGAGGGCAAGGAGCTTTCAGGGAATTTCAAGTTGTTTGCAACGTTGTCAGGCAGTGCAGCAAAGAAAAGAGCTCATTCTGGTGTCAGAGGGATTAGGACTCTTATTTGCCAGGGGGTGACCGTGGACAAGGACATAACTGCTCAGCTCACAACACCATCTGTAATACAGGGATAATATGCTTCATGGAGTTGTTGGGAGGAATAAGCAAGATAACATAATAAAGGAACTAGGACAGCACCTAGCACATAGAAACTCAACAAATGGTAGATAATACTGTGCTGATGATAAGTTGCAGAAGGTGATGAACGGGAAAGATGGTAGTAAAATAAACTCAAAAAATAACAATAGGTCAGGTCATGCTAAGATAAGGATTTTAGATTTTATCCTCCAGAAAATGGAGAATAATGGAAGGATTTTGACCAGAGAGGTGGCCTAATTAGTTTTTCATTTTGGATCACTCTGGTAGCAATATGTAATTACAGCAGTTGGGGGGGGGGGGTCTAGTAAAGAGACCATCAAAATAGATTGACCAGCGGTTGCCAAATCTAGCTCAGTGTCAAAATTACTAGGATTTTTGTTTTAATACAGATTTCTGGACTCCTCAGCAGTGGGGAAACATCTGGGTTGAGCTATCAGCTAGTTTCCACCCAGCCCTGTTTGTCCCTTAAGGGAATTGATCTGCCTCCTTCCCAAGAATCAGCATTGCCTAAAGGAAAACTAGGATTGTAGCAGGAATGCAAATATTAAGGAATAGTCAACTCTCTGGTTTTCTTAACTCCAAGATTCTTGAGGCCCCTTGGATGCAGAGTGGGGCAATCAGATAAGGATTGGGGGTGCCAGAAGAGGTGAAGAGGATGGGATGGAGCATGACTTTTCAGGACGTCAGTGGGTCTGACCAGAGCTGAGCTCCAGGAAAGATGTAGATTCAGGTTCAGTAGATAGCCAGCCCGGAGCCTCTTGGGAGCTGATCCAACCCAACAGTCTCCCAGTCCCCATTCAGTCCCCATCTGATTGAGCACAAGCTGCCTGTGTGAAAGAACCACGGCCTAGTTCTTCCTGCCTACTTTTCACCACCATCCAGTAAGGGCTTCCCATCCACAACTCTATCCCAGCGGCTCTATGACTCCAGACTTTGCTGACTTTGAACTGCTTTATGTGGGTAATAGATAATAGTCATTTCAATGGGCCAAACACTCGTGGGCCACTGCATTTCCATCTTATGGATGAGCCATAATTCACCCAACCAACCATTTCCCCTAGTCTCAGATGTTTACGTTCTTTCCAAATTTCTACTAGTAAATTTACCGTGATGAAAATTTGCACATAAACCTTTTACTGCCATCACTTCCAACTCTACAATATCTAATACTCTTCGATGAAACCTGCTAATGGTTATTTTCTCAAGTTCGAGTTCAAATCTCAAACACTACTTTCTTCTCAAAGGATGCAATTGGAGATCATTTGATAAAGTTCAATACAGTTAACCATTGACCAACGTGAGGTTTAGGGGCACAGTCAAGAATCCACATGTAACTTCTGAGTCCCCCCAAACTTAACTACTAATGCCTACTGTTGACCGGCAGCTTTACCAATAACATAAAGTTAATTAACACACATTTTGTATGTTATATGCATTATATACTGTATTCTTACAATAAAGTAAGCTAGAGAAAAGAAAATGTTAGGAAAATGGTAAGAAAAAATGTATTTACAGTACTTTATTTATCAAATAAGTCCACATATAAGTGGACCTGAGGAGCTCAAACTCCTGTGGTTCAAGGGTCAACTGTACCTGTTAAGGATTTTTTGAAAACCTCTTAGCGAGCAAGAAATAAAAGGTAATTTCCTTAACCTGATAAAAGATACCTACCGGAAATCTCAGCAAACATCTTACTTAATGGTTCCCTTAAAAGTCAGGAATGAGATATGAATGCCCGTTATCACTGCTTCTATCAATACTGGAGGTCCTAGAAAAAAAGATAAAAGAAAAAAAAGAGACTGCTGCCTCATCCAAGGGTGTAGAGAAACAGGCATATTCTCATTCATGGCTTGTATGAGAAGTTCGACCTTTAGCGGTGGCAATTTGACAATATATAGGACTTAGAGATGTTCATACTTTCTGACCCAGCACCGACCCAGCACCACTACCACGGTGAACACACCCGGAGGAAACACTTGAGGCTGTACACAAAGATGTTGAGTATTAAGGTGCGCTCTCTCAAGAACTACCTTGAACAGGAACCGCCTGTCTAACAACAAGGTACTGGTTATGTGAATTCTGGCATGAGCACGTGATGGCCTACTAGTCACTGGAAATACTGCTGTATAAGAGCATTTACTGGAGAGACAGCTTTAATCTACCTTTTTGTGTGTGTCTACACACACACACACATACAAACAAGAACATACTGGAAAAGCCCATACCAGAATACTGATGATTCCTTATGCTCTGTTTTGCAAATTTTCTTAAAATGCATGCTACTTTTTTAATTAGCAGAAGTACTGTATTTTAAATACTGCCTCAAATGACTGCTGTAGGCAGCAGAGAAAGTGGCTCAGGAAGAGTAAAGGGAGACTTTAGGAGGAGTGCAGCTGCAGCATTACCCGCGATCACAACTCCCCACTCCTCTAGAATCCGTAAGACCAGGAAGCTCAATTGCATTCTTATTGTTCTATTTTATTAAAACAAAGGAAAAGGACAAACCTAAAGGTTAATTTTATACACGCACGTACATTCACACACACATTCTTAAATAAACTCTCCGTTTACTCATACTCAGGAACCCGCTATTCTGCCAAGTTCTCCAAAGGTCACAGGCCACCTTGCAACCCAGTGATTAGACTAGAGGAGATGGAGCTTACTGGGCGGTTTCCCTGGATCACGTGACCAGGGAGGGAGCGGGGCGGGGGGGGGGGCTGAAGAGGTCAACAGTGCCATGTCAATGGCACAACGGTATTCTACGCGTGAGCTCCGAGAGAAAAACACCGCAACAGTTACAACAATGAGAATCTTTATGCACGTATCTCTGTAATCCCTACAATTCTTTAGAACAACAACAGAGACCCAAAAAAGGAATACAATGTTTCAAACATTACAGAGGTCAACATTACAAAGTAGGTTTAAATCATCTGGAGGCTTCTGTAAGAGGACGGGGGTGCAGAAGCATCGGAAGGAGTCGACTGCCCGCACAAGTGCTGACAGGGGACAGACCTAGCTAGAAACAAAGAAACCGCTACTAGGTAAGTACTTCTGGTGCTTGCATACAGTGTCCAATACACACGGACGATAACAAGTCCATACTGGTCTTTGCCCATGCGGTGTGGTAGAGGCCACTGCACTTGTCTTCATTTTCTAAGGTAGGCAAGGCTCCAAAATTGACCGATTCACATCGTGAGTACATGGTACAATGCATGCACGTTATTGGTACAGAGAGCGCTTCGACAGAAATCCGTCGGTTTTTAAAATCCTGACAAGGTCATTTTTACCTCAAAGGATTATTACACTTTCATTTCTTTGTTCTTTCATCTGGGATCGGTACTTATTCCAAAGCATGTGCCATCTCATCCATCCGTTTCTCAGAAAGACCAACACGGGGGAAATGGGCTGGGCAGGCGCTGCTGAGGCCAAGATGCTTGGTAGATAGCAACAGCGCCATCCTAAGGATGGTGGCAAGTGGCCTCCACCCCATGCCCCACCTCCCTGAACCCAGATCCTCAGGGAGCTGGGAGCAGCCTCGAGAGAAGAAAGAACAATTCTCTATTCGAGTCAGACATCCCTCAAAGGAATGAGTCTATTCTGACTCATGTGGGTCGGGGGAGGAGAAAAGAATCTAAGGTGGAATCATTCTTATCTGTAAAGTTTTAGCAGATGGAAGAAAATCATGTCATTTGCTTAACTTTGGAAAATGCAGTGGGTCCTATCCCCTGGGGGTGGAATGCAAAGTAAGCCCAACATTCCACCTACACTTTTCCCAAGACAGAGGTGGTGGGCATTGCTGCTTTTTAAGAAGCTGCGTGCTAACTTCAGATGGCACAGAATTCAAGACCAAAACCGCAATGACTTATTAGTCATATTTTCCACCTTCAGCTCCTTCGGGGGTAAAAATACCACAGAAGGGATAAAATGGCTTTTCTCACTGTATGTCATTGTGTTTTCTGTTCAAAAGAGCCCACACAACCACATTCTCTATTATAAAAATTAATACCTCTCATAGTAAAAGCCCTCTCTAAAATTATAGCTTTGGTTTCAGAACTGGCAACCCAATTAGCTCAAATTAACATCGAATGCATCAACAATATGCCAGCAAGCACGGCCAAGGTCTTTCAGAGATGAGGATAAAGATGCTGAGTCTATTCTTCTAATGACAGTAAGAGATGGGGGCTGAGGAGTGAGCCTTTGTTCAGACAAATGACAGCTGCATGAAGCATTTTTAAAATGAGCTACCTTTTTGGGTAAAAAGGTTAGAGCTGGTTTTGTAAAATGCCATCACAGGACTCTGTAACGTCTGGAGAAAGGTCCTCTGAATCAGGAGGGAGCATAGTGAATGGCTTCCCGGTCCTGGTGTTTAGAACTCATGTAGCCAATGCATCTGTGTACAAAGAGCATCAAATCCGCCTACGGTGCTGGAGGAGACGTGACTGAGTCACACTGAATACCAGGAGTATTTACCTTGAGTGTCTGAGTGCACTTCACCTCTGTTGTGGCTCAGAGTTCCCATCTGCATAGTGGAAATAACAGGTGCTCTCTGACCCGCTGCGACCGGGGGAGAGGTGGGTAAGAGAGAGCTAGAAAGCACTAGCGCCTTCTCCAAAGAAAGGCAGTGTTCAAGTAACAAAGTACTCAACAAAGTACTCCAATCAAAAAAGCACAAAATTCAAGTAACAGAATTGCAGGTGCTATGTTCTGGCTTTTGAACAGCAGAGGCCTCACGGCATCTGCCAAGAAGAGCTGGTAGGTAAATGAGCTACGTGGCAGAAGATGCAGGACAAGCTCCATATGGAGCCCATCGAGTCCTCCCACCACTGAGGACTGTAACTCTTCGTCAGAGG
This sequence comes from Mirounga leonina, assembly GCF_011800145.1. NCBI lineage: Eukaryota > Metazoa > Chordata > Mammalia > Carnivora > Phocidae > Mirounga > Mirounga leonina. The sequence goes on from NW_023270314.1 coordinate 15,489,753, forward strand.
AGAAAATGAACCCTGGGAAAAGCTTCGTGGAATCAGCAAGCTGTTCAGGGCGATTGTTTAATGCATATCCCATGTGTGTTCTCTGCATAAGATCTTCAAGTTGGTGGACCAACCTAAATTTCAACAGATAGAGCTTTTCTTCATTTTGCACATACAAAGAGAAAGAAAGGCTATCTACATTTTTCTCCTGCACTTTAGCATAAGAATAAAAAAACAATCTTGAGCCTGGCTGAAAGAAACTACTGAAGAAAAACTCACATACACAAACATTCCCTCAGTGGGGCAGGAAGAGGGAAATTGGGAAGTTTTTTGCAACTGAGAAACTTACTTCCTTTTTACAGTTTCTGTTCTAGCAAGCTAGGTGTGTGCATGCTTGAGGATCAGTCACACCCAGAGAACCAGAGAAGGTCTGGGGGGAGTGCAGTCACAGGGACCCTGAAGGTCCTGAGAACAGGAAGGAAGAGGGGGTTAACAGTCTAGATGCACAGTCTTGTCTGAACAATTCACAATGAAAACCTGGGAAAACTTCACACTTTAAAACTGCAATATTTATTCTGCCACAAGAATTCGCTGGATCCGTCATCGGGGGGTGGGCGAAAACATACCCATTCTAGCTCCCAGTATAAAACTTCCAGTTCCCATTGTCACGGACTGGTGTTCAACTCTGAACCTACCCATTCGCTTTCACTGGACGGTCAGAACTCTTGGAGCCATTCAGCTGGAACCCTCAGACTGCCATGAGAAGGTGAATCTAGATTCATTTCTGAGGGCCGTCATCGTTTCTTAGTGCTGCTGTTTCCACCACCCGGTTTGCTGAAGCTCCTGCTCATGTGAGGGAAGTGCACGGTTGGGGTTCTTTCCGTAGGACCATACAGCCCCAAATTCCTGGCGGCGGCGGACTTCCGCAGTGGTTTGACGCTGGGGAAAGGGCTAAAGATGGGCGCTTTCGGGTGGCTGCCCTGGGGAGGTTTGCTGGGGGCTCTGGTTTCACCGGGGGCATCAGGCAGCTCTGGGAAGTGCTGCGGGCAGGGCGGGTGTGCCTTGGGCTCAGGGTCGGCAGCAGCATCCCTCGGATTCAGTTCCAAGGCTTCTAACTTCACCTGGACCGCAGACACGTCGGCATCAGCATCCCGGAACACGGGCTCTGGAGACTGCCCTTCGATCGTCCTCCCAGTGCTGCCTTCGGAGCAGTGACCCTCGCTCCCAGCTGTTGCTGCACACCTGGAAGAAGCCTCCGCTGCCCCCAGGCTGTTAGCCCTGCAGCCCTCGTTCTGCTCCTCTATCAGCCCCACGGTGTCCCCACAGCCCAGCTGATTCTTGGTCCTCGTCATGTTCTTTTTGTGGACGCGGATGTGCGTTCGCCACGGGGAATTGAGCTTCGTCTTCAGGTCTTCATAGGGGACAGGAGACATCTTGCCTCCTGTGTGACCAGGGACGTGGATGACAGCATTCTTGGCAGGTCTGTTTGACATTTTCATCTTCTTTCCTAAAAGAAGGTGGTTGATAACTGGAGAGTTGTTTACCTGAGATGGGAGAATGCTGGTCACTGGCCCTTTGTCTGAAAGAAATGGTGAAAGGCTGGATGAAACGGACCACAGAGAAACCACCTGTTGTGGCACAGGAATCACATAGAGCTTGTCCCCCAATCCTGGCAGTGTATTTCCCAGGTTTTGGCAGAGCCATGTGACTGAAGGTAACAAAAACTGAACTCAATCCTAGAGCCCAGGGTGCCTATTCCCTCCTCTTCAGAGGGGAGGAGACACGAGGCTGAGGATACAAAAGCAGCAGACTCTGGCCCCTCGTTACTAATTCAAGTGCAGATGCCCTACTGTTTCTTCCCAACAGTTTTTGTCTCTGAGAAACAACCTCAGAGGTCTTGTATCTAGAAAATCTTAGAAGACTTTTTTAAAAATAAGTCAAACACTATGACCATATGGATTATCAGCTGTTAGCTTCTGAGAGGTAGGAAAAGAACACACCGCGTATTATGAAGTGAGAGACAGCAGGATGAGAGAAGTGATAAGAAGGTGGTAAAAACGCAGTGAAGTCACTGCTCCCCGATGCCTGGTCTTAAGTACGAAAATCCATTCCTGTGTCCTCAATGGACTTTGAAAGCAAACTGAAAACTGGAAAGCACCAAGAGCTGTGTGCTCCTGGAGGGCACTGTTAGTAGTATTATTATCCTCCTCCTCCCGTGGCTACGACCAAGCCCCTATTTCAGATGATGCTCAAACACACACGGTTCAAACACACATGGCCCCAGAGAGAAGGCCCCACCATCTTCATGTGAATAACCTTCTTCCTGACGTCCATGTCATCAGCTGAACTCACTTCTACACTTCTCGACTACTGTCATCTACCTCTGGTCACACTCCAGTCCTTCCTGAAAATGCTGACAACTGTCTCCTCTTCACCTCATATCCTATTATCCCCCTCAGTTACTTTACTGTTTCTCTGACTGATCCATCCTCATGCTTCTTCTACCACCCCAATTCACTCAGATCTACCTTCCCTGAAAAATATTTTAACTCTCCTATTCTTCTCTTTGACTCTTTTAGCTCTCAGGTTCTCAATATAGCCATCTATGGTCCTGAACCAAAGAGACTTTGGTTCTTTGATCTTTCAAACTTCCCATAACCCCTCGTCGGTCTCTGGGTCTCTTACACCCCTACCAGGCTAGATGCCTGGCTGATCACTGGGATTGCTGCCTCACCGATAACCACACATTCTCAACATCCCCATGCCTTTATACTTGGCAAAATCCCAAACTGGACCCACAAATCACATTATCTTTTCCAAAAAGGGGGTGGGGGAGAATCACACAGACATGTGGACTGAAGCCCTTCAGATTCATTAACTTCCTATTTTGTTGGGTCCTCAAAGGCACAGAACAATCCTTTTCTTTCCTTCTTCCATTCCATTCCATGACCCATCCAAATCTTCCTTACTTCTACTCTCCCACTGTAGTCCTCCAACTTACTCCCAAGCAAAGGACATTTCCTCCAATTGCTCCACAAAAACAAAAGCTATCAGATCCAAAAGCCCCTAACTTCCTGTCCTCCCTAACCTGGGAAGTTGGTACCTCAACCACTATCCTCCCATCTTCCTTTACATCTCAGAAGCTGAGGTCAGGTGCAACCTTTTCCACCCATGCTGCTAATCCCACCTTATACCATCGCCTCGAAAAGCTTGCTACTCAAACTGGGATCCCCACCCAGCAGCACAGGCATCTCCTAGGAGCTTGCTGGAAATGCATAATCTCAGCCCTACCCCAAACCTGCTAGAACAGATTCTTCATTTTAACAGATCCCCAAGTGATTTATATGCACACTGAAGTTTCAGAAGCAATGCTCTAGAACTTTGCCTTTAAGCAATAATCTCTCCCTAAAAAAAAAACTACCTAAAGAGTCAGTGAACTTTTCCTGCAAAGGACCTGACTGTAAATATCTTAGACATTATAGTGCAAAAGCAGTGATAGACAAATATGTAAATAAATGGGCATGCCTGTGTTCCAATAAAACTTTCTTTATAAAAAACAGGCAGCTAGCAGGATTTGGCCTGGGGAGCACAGTTTACTGACCCCTGACTACAGTACAAGGCACTGGGCCGACTTAATACCCACTGGCAATACCCACTGCTCACCATCCCACCCATAGATGTATATGGCGCGGTTGAAAAGGGACTATGCAAAGAATCAGAACAGGGGCCTAGCCCTGGCCTGACCACCCACCATAGCTACGTAACCCTGCTAAGCCTTCCTGAGTCACCATTTCCTCATCTTTTAAAAGGATGTAAGAATATCTATCCTTACATTCCTCACAGATTTGCTTTAAGGACAAAATGAGGATACGTATGAGCCAATACTTTGAAATCACTTTCTTTCTTTCTTAAGGATTCTGGTTGAAGAAAGAATCTTCAGGAAGTTGCCCACTCCTCCCTTATAAGTGGAAGGTAAGTTCAGTTTTTGTGCAAGATCAGTCACATGCTCACGAGGCTCTTAAAAACCTGTCAACTCATATTTTGATTCATACTGGAGAGGCATCATAATCATTAGGATTTCACTTGGAACAAGATAAACCACTTCCCAAATCAGCATGTATCACATAATAAAGCAGACTGTTCACTGGGATTTTTGGAATTTAAAAAGAAAAAGGCAGTTTGACAGTCCTTGGAAAAGAGCATTTCCAACTGCATTCCAATTATGTTCTTCTCAGCAGACCCCCAAGACACTGCTAACCCATCAGTGAGGCACAGGAATGTTTTTTCCCTTTTTCTCTGACCACAACTATCTATTATATGACTACCTAAGTGACTGGTGGATAGCTCAATTTACTAGTGCACAGATGAATACGTTCTGGAGGCAATAGCTCCAAAATGTCTCAAGTCCAAGGACTGCATGGCTTTTGCAACATTTTAATCATCCGTCAACCCCTCTCCACAAGCACACATAATAAAGATGTGTTTAATACCATCAATTGTCTGGTTCTTGGTACCTAAAAGGAACCCATGGTCTTTTTCTTCTGCAGAGCCTGATAAAATAAAAAATGAGATGCTAAATGTGGGATCAGCTCAAGCCAGCTGTGTTTGTGGATGCTGAGCTACAGAGTTGCAATTCGGAGGCTATCCCCTGGGAATACTTGTTCTTTCTTTCACAACTGGACACAGAGGTGAAATGGATTCAAACAAAGAATCACATTACCTGCCCTGATATACACCTGATGCACCTGTTGCTGCTGCTTCTTCTTAATCCGAGAATACTGCCGCTTCAGCGCGTTGATATCTGTGGTCATGCGTTCCATCATCATACTGTTGAAAGCTGCATGGTATTCACTTCGACAGGAATTGATTGCTCCTGGACTCAGCTCGGCGATGTTATTAGACCGCAGGCTCTGCTCTTCATTCAGTTCTGCGCTCCAGGGGAGAGACATAAGGACACGGTGTCACGGAGGTTTAGAAAGGGACTAACCGAGCGCCGATGACACTATGCCCCGGGGTAGTATCTTAATTTCCAGAGAATTCGAACCACAAAAAAAAAAAAAAGTTCACTACAGTTTGTCTGGTATGTGTTTTTCTTTGACCCTGAAGAGATTTCTGCATTTTCTTATTAGCCTAACTGTGGATCTGAAATGAGCTGTGTGGGTTCACTGTTGGATTTTTTATTACCACTTTGGTCATTCTGTAGACCTAAGATCAACTGTGTCCACATAAAAGTCACTGCCGTTTTCTAAAATTCCTTAGGAAGAGAGAACCCCAGGTGTCTAAAGTCCATTTAGAGATTTGCATATAACTGTGATATATAGACTGATTATAGAGTTCAGTCAGTCATTAGAAGTGAGTTTTTCTTAGGTTAAAAATAGCAACACATTCTATAAAATCATCAAAACTTCAGATCACTGCATCTCTAGCAATGAATGTTTGTTTTCATTTAACAAACATTTCCTGCTGTCTACTATGTGTGTTTTGCCCAATGTGGTTTCTACTCCTGTGACACCTACAACTAGTAGATTCGGCCCTTAAGTAAAATTGAGATTACATCTAAGAAGCAGAACTAGGCACTGTGTGAGAGTGTATACCCATACACCACAGGCTTTTCTAGCACAATACAGAAAAGTGGCCTGGGAACCAGCTTTTAAAAAATAATTAATGGGGGATTTCAACTATGTTAACATCTACTAAAAGTGTTATTCAGATAAAACCTAAACATCAGATAAATTTACTTCCTTTTTCACTGAAAACACTTTCTTAAGGAGAAAAAAATTAAAAGGGACCAGCTAACCTGAACTTACTTAAAACTGACCAGAAAGGCTCATGATAAAACTTAGGAGAAAGTGATCCTATCATCCTGAAGCACATAACAGCTACATAGAAAGAAAAACAGAAGGAAAAAAAAGGGGGGGGGCGGGGGGACACATACCCAGACTACAGAAATGTAGATGCAAAAATTTTAGAGTTAAAATACATATTGATTTCGTGGCTAAATACCAAAAGCTGAAATTCAGGTCACAAAGAGAAAGGGTGGAGGGCATGACAAAATCAATAGGACTCTTGCTGAGTTTAGGTTTTTTAAAAGCCATTCAAAGAGATGAGAGGAGAGTACATAGCAAGGACATACACACAAAAGCACATGAGCCAAAACTACACAGCAGGCTAAAACTCAAAACGAGCGAAGGCCTGAAGAACAGACTACCACAAAACTACCACAAGCAGAAGAAAACAGCCAAACAAAAATAAACCTTCTACACACGAAGAACAAAAATGAGAAAATAGCCCCACGAATCTGGGAAGGTAGTAGGAAGCTAGCAGAGGGCAAAGAGAAGGCAGAGGGGCCGGATAGCTCCTGTCTCCGTCCTCTTTCACAAGGAGAACGGTCTTCAAACTAGAAGAGGTAGAACAAATGTCCTAAAGGAGGAACCACCACCCAAGAGAGGAAAGAACATAGTGGGAGGACCATGAACTGCTTCCAAAGAGTTCGTTCCATCGATGGTGTCCAGACCACAGGAAGTCCATTCTCCACAAGAAAAAAAAAAAAAAACAAATGTAGCATAGCATCCAATTCAAAGAGGGACACCACCAAACTGCAGGGCATTAAAAGGTGAATATACAGAATATTAAAAGTTCTGGAAGTCATATCTTTTGAAAAACTCTGACCTTGGACCATAGGGAAGGATTTGTGGGGTGTATGGCTGTTCTCAAAGATTTGATGAGACGTCCAGTAGAAGAGGGAGTAGACTTGTTCTGTTTTGTTCAAAAGAACTATTAAAAGAACTGATACGTGCAGCTTATCTCTTCACCACTAGATACCATGGGCTAAGCAGAGGGATCCAGCAAAATGTCTTATATAAGAGATAATGAGTTTCTATGGGCGCCTGGGAGGCTCAGATGGTTAAGCGTCTGCCTTTGGCTCAGGTCATGATCCCGGGGTCCTGAGATCAAGTCCCACATCGGGCTTCCTTCTCCTTGGGAGCCTGCTTCTCCCTCTGCCTCTCTCTCTCTTTCTCTCTCTGTCTCTCATGAATAAATAAAATCTTTTAAAAAAATAAAAATAAATAAATTAAATAAATAAATAAAGATAATGAGTTTCTAACCATTCAAATTCAAGTAGAGGCTATCCTAATGTTTCAGAGGACATTTCTATAGTGGAAAAGAAGCCAATCTATATCAATTAAACAGCATGTGGTAATAAGCATATATTATATGCCAGGTTCTGAGCTAAGGAACAGAGCAAACAAAGTGAAATCAGATAAAGTGGGGGCAAAACATATCAGAAAGAAAAAGGAATAGGTATGATGTATGCAATAGCGAACAGAGAGATCCTACTAAATGATAAAGTAGGGGCGCCTGGGTGGCTCAGACAGTTAAGGGACCAACTCTGGGCTTGGGCTCAGTGGGTGATCTCAGGGTCACGAGATTGAGCCCTGCCTCAGGCTCCCTGCTCAGCAGGGAGTCGACTTGAGGATTCTCTTTCTGCCCCTCCCCCACGTGCCTGGGGCATGCGCACGTGTGCGCAGTCTCTCAAAAATAAATAAATAAATAAATCTTCTAAAAGAAAAGATAACGTAACACAGAAGACACTTTAATAAAGACCTTTAGTACTGGTAATCAGGCCAGGAAACAGCAGGCATTTATCAGACACAATAATAACACCTTTGCTACAATGAACCAGGACATTAGGATCACCGACACAGAAAGCCGCCTCTTTACCTTTAATTTGCTTTTGGTACTTCTGCAGTTCAGGTGCCAGGAGCCCACTGAAAGGCCCAAGACACCCCACTGCATTGGCGATAGCGTCTTCATCATCTGGGTCGTTCTCCTCATCACTGTCTCTGACCTTACCATGTCGTCTTGGAAAACATACAAGAAGAAAAAAAAGTATGCAAAGAAAATAGTGGTGTTTTTTAAAAATAAATGATACAGTCGCATGGTTTAAATGACATATACATAACTTTTATATATAAGTTTACATATAACTTACATATAAAAAGTCTCCCTCCTCTCCCTGTCCAACTTCGGCCCCTGCCACCTAATTCCCAAAGGTGACCCTTGTTACTAATTTCTGATGTATTCTTCAGTTTCATTATGCATTAAGTAAGCAAATATAACTATACCATCTTATTTTTCTCCTCTTTTCGAATAAATATTAGCATACTACATACACTCTTTCGCACCTCACATCTATTTACCTAAAAATCTCTCCATATTCACACACACAGCTTCCTCATCTTGTTTTTATCACTGCACTATATTGTATGCATGTAACCCACGTTATGGAACCAGGCCACTAACAATGCACACCTGAGTGGTTTCCACTCCCATGCTTACTATCATAAGCAATGCTGCCATAAATAACCTCATACATACTGTGTTTTGCAGGTGTACAAATATATTTGTGGGATAAGTCATAAAGGTAGAATTGCTGGGTCAAAGGATATATGTACTAGTAATCTGGGGAAACACTGCCAAACTGCCTGCCACAAATCTTGTAATAATTAACCTCCAACCAGCAATGTGCAAGAGTGTTTCCCTATAGCCTCGTCAACAGAGTGCACATCAACCTTTTCAATTCTTATCAATCTGACAGATAAAAACACAGAGTCTCAATCTAGTTTTAAGCTACATTTCTCTTAATACAAGTGATGTTGCCTCCTTTGTAAACTACCTATTCCCATTCTCTCATCATTTTTCAATGGGGTGGTCATTTTCTTATTGCTATCTAGGAACTTTATATATGAGAGATATCGATTACAAATATTTTTTCACAAATGTTTTTGTGCCTGCTTATGGAGGTTTTGTTTTGTTCTGTTTTCAGTCATGCAGAAAATTATTTTTAAAGTACTTAACTTTTTCCCTAGTGTTTTTGAATCAGTTAAGGCCTTCCCAGTTCCAAAGACCTAAAGATATTCTTTCACATTTTCTTCTGCTAATTTTATTATTTCATTTTTTTCCATTTAAATACACTTTTTACTTTTGATTTGATATGCTAAGTTTTCAAACACTAAATTTCTATATATTTGTCAATTTCAGTCTTTACATTTTAAAGTACCTCTTTAATAGTTCTACACTATTTTAATTATTAAAATGTTTAATGTTTGATATTTTTAAGTAAGTTTCTAAATATTCCTTTAGTTTATGTTCCAATCTTTTTTGGAAAGTACAGTTTTAAAAGTCTCTCTCTTAAATTTCAATCAAAACCTTTGGGAAAGAGACATTCAGATTTTAAGTACCAAAATACTTTGAAAATCTATATCTGGGGTTTAACAAATAGGAAGTTACAATAACACATTAAAGTACTAAGTCTTCCATCATGAAAACAAGAAAAGGGCGGGGGGGAAAAAGACCTTACCCAGAAACTGAAGTGGGTTTAACTGTGGCTGGGAATGGTGTAATGTTGTAGGTATATTTTTCCCTCAACTCTGCCAATTGTGGGAAAGGGAATGGAGCCATAGAATAAACAGTCTGAAAAACAAAACCAAAAATGCCAAGTCTGAAACGGTGGCCTTAAACAACTCTTATCAATCCTGGAAAAACATTAAAGTTTTATGATTTGGATGTGAAGAGGTAGATTCTGCTCCTTACATAGCAGGTGGAGAGATTCCACCTCAATGCTTTTCACCTGCTTTAGAGAAAGACAAAAGAGTACTGATAAACGCAATGCTGAGTTCTCAAATCAATCCAGCTGTGACTGGGCATTCCAAGTGGTGCACATGGGTGGCAGGCAGATGGGGCAGTCTGACTTCCTCTGGGCCCAAGTGACAGATGGGTTAATTCAGAACTTCACAAGCTCCTATTACTTCTTTTTTTTTTCATGAGGGCCTGAACTCATGACCCCGAGATCAAGACCCGAGCTGAGATCAAGAGTCCGATGCTTAACCAACTGAGCCACCCAGGTGCCCCCTATTACTTCTTTAACAAAGTACCCATCAATGATCTTCATATGCAGTGCTTATTTTTCAAAGCTTCATTTGATGATTTTTATAGACATTTAATGTCAATTTTCTGGACAAAATTAAGTCTAGTGGATGGCTTTGTGATCAGCTGCATGCTTTCTCCAAAGATACCACCTTTTCAAATGTCTGTGAATGAGTTCTAGGTGAAAATTGTTAGCTGTTATTTTTAAAGAAAAATAAAACAAGAAAAAAGTGACAGGGTGTAAAGCATAGGCTGTTAAAAATCTATAAATAAAAATGGGAAAAGCACCTGTGCTTCCTCCAGAATTTCAAAATTATATATCACTCTATCAGCAAGAGGAAAGTAATCCTGTTTGCTCTCTTAATTTTATTAAAATTTAATTGCTCCAAACATATTTCTTCAATCCTTCAAGTACTTATTCACCAGAAAATGTATATTAATCAGTTTCATTTCTCCCAGGAAGCCATTAACCTAAAACTAACAATGTTATATGTCAACTATACCTCAATAATTAAAAAAAAAGAAACCCATACCATTTGGATTCAAATTTAAAAGATGAAATTATCAATGCTAGGAATTTCAAAACTCCTTATAGATGAAGTAAGATGTCTCACTGAAGACAGCAGGGTAACCAGCTGAAAGACTCACTTGTGTTTTATTTTTGCCAGTTTTATAAAAAGTTATCAAAATATTCCCTTGTCCAGCCTCATGAAGGAAGCCGACAAGAAAGGAATGAGAAGTCCATCCTGCCCCTACTTCATCCCATGCTGCCCCAGGGTAACTGGCCCGGGCTCCTAGAAAGCTCCTTCGAGCTTCAGACACCTGACCAAAAAGAAAACTGGCCCCACTGGTGCTTTCATTCTCTATTTTTGGTCTTTTTTCCTCTATCCTTTACTTTCAGTTAGTCATTCAGAGAAGAAATCAGTGCTTCTGAAACAAATGTGTTTATAGTACTTCTTCGCATATATTCACTCACTTATTTGAAGGTCTCACATCTGAAGGCAAGTTTATGCCAAGAATGTACATCACACATCACCACAGTCCTCAGAGTACCCGAGAAGCTATAGGTTCCCACCTTCATAAATCAGAGATTTACAACAGATTCCAAGGAAGATATGTTACAAATCACCTTAGAGCCAAATATGGTACACTAATAGAATCCTAGGTCTAGAAAGGAAATGTAAACATAATTTAGTTCAACCTCCTTCTACAGCAGAAATTCCCTCTAGAGCATCTCCAACAGATGGTCACAAAGGCACCACTTAAACACTTCCAGTTACGGGCACACATTATTTTGCAGAGCAGACGGTTACAATTTTTGACAGCACTAATTAATCAAACATGATCCTTCTATTGGACAAGCATCCACATCCTTGTAATTTCCACGCCATCACTGATGGAAAAAAGTGAACAGTCCAGGGGCGCCTGGGTGGCTCAGTTGGTTAAGTGTCCGACTCTTGGTTTCAGCTCAGATCATGACCGCAAGGTCCTGGGATCAAGCCCTGTGTCAGACTCCGTGCTCACAAGGAGTTTGTTTGGAATTCTCTCTCTCCCTCTCTTTCTGCCCCTCCCCCCACCTCTCTCTCACTCTCGTGCTTTCTCTCTCTCAAATAAATAAATAAATCTTTAAAAAAAGAAAAAAAGTGAACAGTCCAAGGGCAGATCCTACATCATGGCACTGGAGCACTCCCCTCACCCCCAGGTAACAATCATTACTGACAAGCACTTTGGTGTAGGTTTTCCCAAGCACCCACAGACCCGTCTAACAACAGCACCTAATTTTTCTCTCTGTTGCCCTCAAGGAAGTCATGAGAGACTTTGTCAAACGTCTTACTGAAATCCATATACACGATTTCACCGGCATCCTCCCAATCTCTTTTCCAGACACTATCAATTTTTAAAAACCAGCCATTGCTAATAAAAAAAAAAAAATTTTTTTTTAAAAGCGATGTGATTTACAGAAGGAAAAAAACCCAGCAGATTATTTTGTGTGTGGCACTGAGAACTGAAAGAACTGGGGAAGACCACCAGGGAGACTCCTTCCACATCTTCAGGTCGAAAATAAAGACCTTACACGCAGTCCACATTTTTCATATGGAGCCATTTCAGGTTTGCTGACGGATTTATGGTCCACCAGAATTGGATCCCAGCCACTGAATTCATTTTTTTTAAAAGAGTGAATACAGGAAAGAGGGTACCTTGAAATGACATTCACCATTTCTCTCCGTAACACCCTATGATGCCAAGGAAAACTAACAAGTCAATTTATGATCCCAACTACCAAGGTTCATTTAAATAGACATTTATGTTTAGATACTGCTGGAAAAAAATTCTGTTTCTTTTTTCATGACTGACATGCATTAGAAAAAAACATGAAAACATAAGTTGTACAAAATTAGGCTCAGTTCATCTCCACCCAGATGTTTTCCTCAGCAGAAGAAAAGCCACTAAAACGGCATCTAATCAATCAAACCACAGCCTGCATTTTTCCCTCTAGGATTCTCCTAAAGCAGGGGAATGAGGTCGTTCTCTTTTCTCCTAATTCCTAAGATTAGACATTTTTATAGGACAAAGATGGAGTATGTCAACATATCTCTCCTTTGTTCTGGCAACTTTTAAGTGAAATAAAATGTTGCTTTATTTTTCTAAAGGGGACTTCAGCCTTGAGAAAGACATGTTTTGAATAAGGTGGAAGCGGTATGCTGGGTGGTAGGGAAAAAGTAGCAGGCCGGGAGTGGAGGACTTGGCTCCCGGTCCTGGGTCCACTGCCAGACAACCTAAGGAACTGGCCACACGCTCACTCTCTGTCAAGTGAGAAGATCAGGTTAGTTGATCTTTAAGCTCCTTTTATTTTTCTTTAAAGATTTTATTTATTTATTTGAGAGAGAGAGAGCAAGAGCTGGGGGAGGGGCAGAGGGATAAGCAGGCTCCCCACTGAGCAGGGAGCCCACCACGATGCAGGGCTCCATCCCAGGACCCTGAGATCATGACCTGAGCCGAAGGCAGATGCTTAACCGACTGAACCAGCCACGTGCCCCTTTAAGCCTCTTTTAAACCACTGTTTCCGGGTGCCTGGGTGGCTCAGTCGGTTAAGCATCTGCCTTCGGCTCAGGTCATGATCCCAGGGTCCTGGGATCGAGTCCCACATCCTGGTCCCTGCTCAGCAGGGAGTCTGCTTCTCCCTCTACCCCTCCCCCCTGCTCGTGATCTCTCTCGCTCTCTCTCTAATAAATAAATAAAATCTTTTTAAAAATTTAAAAATAAAAAAAATAAACCACTGTTTCCCTAAGTGTTGTTTAAAAACCATCTGCATCAGAATCACCCATGGGCTAAATGTCTGCATTCTAACATACTCCTGAGAGGTTTCTCATACACAGTCAAGTTTGAGAACCACTGCCTCGAGTTCCAGTGTTCTATGAGTCTGTGTATTCACTAAGCAACCAGGTGTATTCTTAACAGTACTCTAGGTGTTACCAGGATACAGAGTAAAATGAGGCCCCTATCATTAAGGAACTTACCACTTCATTAGAGAAATAAGATTAACATATTTTAAAAAATACCAACAAATGTAAAATCATCTCTAATTAGCATCGAGTCAGTTGTTGAAACTCTTACGTGCTGAAGGAACACCGAGGCGGCCTCGTTGGTGAGAGCTGAGACAAGAGAGGCTGTGTGGGGGTGGGGGAGAGAAGGGAGTGAGCGGGGCCCAGGTGGGCACATAGCTTTGCACAGAGAGAGTGTCAGAGGGGCCCACAAGCCCAGGCACGAGCACAGATGGCCGGGTGGGAAGAGAGCTCTGACCAGTGCAGAAGGTTCCGGCCACAAAGTAGTGGGAACATCTTGCACAGGTAAGGCACAGGGCAGCCAGAATGGAGTCTTCCTCCCCCCATACCCTTCTGCTCGCCTTCCTAAGCCAGAGGCTTGTCGGTTGCCTTTGTCTCCCCATTTCTTTCTCCCTCACCCTGTATCCATTTTCCATGGCCAAGTCCTATCGACTTCGCCATCTAAGTATCATCTCTGCTCCATCCTTGTTTCTACCCATCACTGCCTCTCACGGGCTCCTGCTATCAGACTTGACCCCTTCAGGTCCACCCTTCACAGAGCTGCCCCTGCCTGCATCTGACAGAAGCCACAACTCAGACTACTTTCCTCCTCTCCTTAGGACCTTTCAGGTCTTCTTTTTTCCCTTTCCAAAGCCTCCACAGAATCCCTAGAATTCCAGCAAGCACGATTTCACAACCACTGACCTAAAAGGGCAAGTCCAATCCTTACCACAGGCTGTGGTCTTCCATACCCACCCCGAATACCAAGCTCCTTGTAGTTTCCTTCACACACCGCAAAGTTTACCACTGGCTATGCCTTTGCTCATGCCACTCCCTCAACCGTGAATCCCCTTCCTGCTCTACGCCACTGCCTCTCACACGCACACGATTTCACATGTGCAGGCACCACACACACACCCACACACACGATCTCATGTGTGAAGGCACCACACACACACACACACACACAACCTCACGTGTGCAGGCACCACACACACACACAATCTCACGTGTGCAGGCAGCCCCACACACACAGACACACGATCTCACATGTGCAGGCACCCCCTCACACACACACACACACAATCTCACGTGTGCAGGCACCACACACACA
>NW_023270314.1:15504324-15505580 GCF_011800145.1 Mirounga leonina
CACACACACACCCACACAAGCTCACGTGTGCAGGCACCACACACACATCCACACACACATGATCTCACGTGTGCAGGCACCACACACACAATCTCACGTGTGCAGGCACCCCCACACACACAGACACACGATCTCACGTGTGCAGGCACCCACACACACACCCACACACACACAACCTCACGTGTGCAGGCACCCACACATGATCTCACGTGTGCAGGCACCACACACACACACACACACGACCTCACGTGTGCAGGCACCACACACACGATCTCACGTGTGCAGGTACCACACACACACACACACGACCTCACGTGTGCAGGCACCACACACACACATGCGCGCACACACACACACGACCTCACGTGTGCAGGCAGCCCCCCCACACACACACGATCTCATGTGTGCTGGCACCACACACACACACACACACACACAATCTCACGTGTGCAGGCACCACACACACACACACACACACGATCTCACGTGTGCAGGCAGCCCCCCCACACACACACGATCTCACCGTGTGCAGGCACCACACACACACACACGATCTCATGTGTGAAGGCACCACACACACACACACACACGACCTCACGTGTGCAGGCACCACACACACACACAATTTCACATGTGCAGGCACCCCCCCACACACAGACACACGATCTCACGTGTGCAGGCACCACACACATGTACACACGATCTCACGTGTGCAGGCACCACACACACACACACACGCTCTCACGTGTGCAGGCACCACACACACATGCTCTCACGTGTGCAGGCACCACACACACACCCACACACACATGATCTCACGTGTGCAGGCACCACACACACACACAATCTCACGTGTGCAGGCACCCCCACTCACACAGACACACGACCTCACGTGTGCAGGCACCCCCTCACACACACACACACACGAGCTCACGTGTGCAGGCACCACACACACACACGACCTCACGTGTGCAGGCACCACACACACACCCACACGAGCTCACGTGTGCAGGCACCACACACACACCCACACACACACACTCTCACGTGTGCAGGCACCACACACACACCCACACACACATGATCTCACGTGTGCAGGCAACACACAATCTCACGTGTGCAGGCACCACACACACCCACACACACATGATCTCACGTGTGCAGGCACCACACACACACTCACACACGAGCTCACGTGTGCAGGCACCCCACACACACCCACACACACATGATATCACGTGTGCAGGCACCACACA